>NC_092295.1:12601093-12666302 GCF_036320965.1 Panulirus ornatus
TGGGTGTCTAGGTTAGCGTGGGTGTCTAGGTTAGCGTGGATGTCTAGGTCAGCGTGGGTGTCTAGGCCAGCGTGGGTGTCCAGGTTAGCGTGGGTGTCAGGGGTTAACGTCGGTGTCAGGGGTTAGCTTGGGTGTCTAGGTTAGCGTGGGTGTCTAGGTTAGCGTGGGTGTCTAGGTTAACGTGGGTGTCTAGGTTAGCGTGGGTGTCTAGGTTAGCGTGGGTGTCTAGGTTAACGTGGGTGTCTAGGTTAGCGTGGGTGTCTAGGTTAACGTGGGTGTCTAGGTTAGCTTGGGTGTCTAGGTTAGCGTGGGTGTCTAGGTTAGCGTGGGTGTCTAGGTTAACGTGGGTGTCTAGGTTAGCGTGGGTGTCTAGGTTAGCGTGGGTGTCTAGGCCAGCGTGGGTTAGTGTAGGTGTCAGGGGTTAGCGTGGGTGTCAGGGGTTAGCGTGTGTGTCAGGGGTCAGCGTGGGTGTCTAGGCCAGCGTGGATGTCTAGGTCAGCGTGGGTGTCTAGGCCAGCGTGGGTGTCTAGGCCAGCGTGGGCGTCTAGGTTAGCGTGGGTGTCTAGGTTAGCGTGGGTGTCTAGGTTAGCGTGGGTGTCTAGGTTAGCGTGGGCGTCTAGGTTAGCGTAGGTGTCTAGGTTAGCGTGGGTGTCTAGGCCAGCGTGGGTGTCTAGGTTAGCGTGGGTGTCTAGGTTAGCGTGGGTGTCTAGGCCAGCGTGGGTGTCTAGGCCAGCGTGGGTGTCAGGGGTTAGCGTGGGTGTCTAGGTTATCGTGGGTGTCTAGGCCAGCGTGGGTGTCTAGGTCAGCGTGGGTGTCTAGGCCAGCGTGGGTGTCTAGGTTAACGTGGGTGTCTAGGTTAGCGTGGGTGTCAGGGGTTAGCGTGGGTGTTAGGGGTTAACGAAAGAACTTGAGTCAATTGGCCAAAATATATTTTTCTGGTCCATTTTTTCCTCTACGTTGACGACTGTAGTCACGTACAACAGTCCACGTCTAGGTCAAACCTTGATGGAAATATCGATACAATTATGAAAAGGGAAAAAGAAAAGAGAAGGGAAAAGTATTTACGAATTTTGAAGGAAGATAAAAACCCAGTCTTTAGAAATGTACCAAGTCATAGATATTGGGGTAAGACGTGAGAAGGTAAATCTTACATAACAATCACTTCTCACATCTCAACTACTCTTAAAGCAAGACTAAAATAAATCTGAAGTTAACGTTAAATTCTGGAAGATATCCCACACCAGTTCGCTCGCTGGCCAACCCGCGACTTGTATATACATCAAAATCTACACCACAAAACCTCGCATTCACATCTATTGTAGTAAAGATAAAACACTTACGAGCCACAATTTTCATCTGTGTGAACTTACTAACCACTGAACAATGTTAACGAAATAGGGAAATAGTGGAGTGAAGGGAATTAATTGTGTTTCGAGGGTGGAAGAAGAGGTAGGAAGGAGGAATTACCAATTACGTGTCATAATGGCTTTAGCTGGGCTGGCTGAGTGGGAGGGAGGGAAGTGCCAGGCTGGATCACGCGCCGCTGGAGGAGACACTAGAGGTGTTAAGTCTCAGGACGGAGGAGAAGACGAAGGGCAAGAACGTGATCCAAACGCCAGGGAAAAGACGGTGACCAACATAACAAACAAAGATTTGATTGACGTGTTGTTTACTCTTAGTTTTTCGGCCCAAGACACGAAAGCTTTTCTGATGTGTTGTTTACAACCCAAGACACGAAAGCTTTCCTGTGTTGTTTACTCTTAGTCTATGAGCCAAGACACGAAAGCTTTCCTGATGTGTTGTTTACCCTTAGTTTACAACCCAAGGTACGAAAGCTTTCCTGATGTGTTGTTTACTCTTAGTTTACAACCCAAGACACGAAAGCTTTCCTGATGTGTTGTTTACTCTTAGTTTGCAACCCAAGACACGAAAGCTTTCCTGATGTGTTGTTTACTCTTAGTTTACAGCCCAAGACACGAAAGCTTTCCTGATATGTTGTTTACTCTTAGTTTACAAACTAAGACACAAAGACTTTCCTAGCTTTGTTTACTCTTAGTTTATAACCCAAGACACGAAAGCTTTCCTGATGTGTTGTTTACTCTTAGTTTACAACCCAAGACACGAAGATTTTCCTAACGTTGTTTACTCTTAGTTTACAACCTAAGACACGAAAACCTTTCTGATGTGTTGTTTACTCCTAGTTTACAAACCAAGATACGAAAGCTTTCCTGATGTGTTCTCTATGTTTAGTTTACAACCCAAGACACGAAAAGCTTCCTGACGTGTTGTCTACTCTTAGTTTACAACCATGTACACCAATTATACCCTCAACTGCCACATTACTCACCTTTGCATTCAAATCACCCATCACTATAACCCGGTCTCGTGCATCAGAACTGCTAACACACTCATTCAGCTGCTCCCAAAACACTTGCCTCTCATGATCTTTCTTCTCATGACCAGGTGTATAGGTACCAATAATCACCCATCTCTCTCCACCCACTTTCAGTTTTGCCCATATCAGCCTAGGGTTTACTTTCTTACACTCTATCACATACTCCTACAACTCCTGCTTCAGGAGTATTCCTACTCCTTCCTTAGCTCTTGCCCTCTCACCAACCCCTGACTTTACTCCCAAGACATTCCCAAACCACTCTTCCCCTTTACCCTTGGGCTTCGTTTCACTCATAGTCAAAACATCCAGGTTCCTTTCCTCAAAAACACTACTTATCTCTCCTTTCTTTTCGTCTTGGTTACATCCACACGCATTTAGACACCCCAGTCTGAGTCGTTCGAGAAGGATGAGCACTCCCCGCTCGACTCCTTCTGTTTCTCTTTGTAGAAATTATAATCTAGGGGCAGAGATACTTAAACAACATGGTGGATGGGATCTAGATGACACACAGCAGAGGTAAAGGAATACAGAAATATACATAATGCAAAACCGAACCAAAGAAAAGGGAGGACGAAGAAACTTGCAAATCATTTTGTTTATTTTTGAAAGTAAAAGGTTGTTCTTCTGTGACTGATTGGCATGGTTTTTAGTTATTTAGTGTTAAGTATATATATTCTTTACTTAAATACCGGCGCATTGATTTTCTTTTTACTATGTACTAATCTCATCATAATTACAAGAAGTAGGAGACAATTCGTTCTCTCTAACTGAGTATAAAGAAAAGCCAAAAAAAAAGAAAACAGAAGAAATATTGCTAACTTTTCGTTAGCAATCACATCAGAGGAAAGTGGACGCTGAATAAGCGTAATTCTGTATTGGATGCTAACATATGACGACATAATGTTAAACTTTATAGTCATGATGTTTACCTTTAAAATCATAAAATTAACCTATAAAGCCATAATGTTAACCTTTGAAGTCATAATAAACTTTTTCACAGAGTTAGTAGAGCGGGAACTACTGTACACCCAACTTTGGCGGCTACAACTGGCGCAGTTATCCGGCAGTTGGTTCAGTGATCCGGCAGTTGGTTCAGTGATCCGGCAGTTGGATTTGTGATCCGGCAGTTGGTTCAGTAACCCGGTAGTTGGTTCAGTTATCCGGCAGTTGGTTCAGTAACCCGGTAGTTGGTTCAGTTATCCGGCAGTTGGTTCAGTAATCCGGTAGTTGGTTCAGTTATCCGGCAGTTGGTTCAGTGATCCGACAGTTTGTTTCAGTTATCCGGCAGTTGGTTCAGTGATCCGGCAGTTGGTTCAGTGATCCGCCAGTTGGTTCAGTGATCCGGCAGTTGGTTCAGTGGTCCGGTAGTTGGTTCTGTAATTCTGCAGTTGGTCCAACAATCAGGCATTTGCTCAGTAAACAGGAAACTAGTTCAGTAATCCGACAGCTGAGCCAGTCATTCGGCAGACTGGCCGGTAATTCAGTACCTGGACCGTGGGTTTATACAGAACCGGAGTGAAATTCCCTTTTCCACCCGTTTTCTCCAACAGCTTTTATAATTCTCCAGAGGCATCATTCCAGGTCGACTTGAGCCCTTAATAGTGATATTATATCAGTTCTGACACACACACACACACACACACACACACACACACACACACACACACACACACACACACACACACGTGTCATCTCATATGAGTATGTTTGCAGATGATGCCAAGTTTGTGAGGGAAGTTAAAGTGTGGAAGATAGGACATCGACAGACGCTAGAGTTGGCTTGATACATGACTGATAACGTTCAACCCAAAACAAATGTAAAGAGAATGGGTCACACTGGCACACTGAAAGACGGTCTCAATATGAACAGTACGCAGTAGTGAACATGTAACAGGAATGTGTGTGTGTGTGTGTGTGTGAGAGACATGGGAGTGGACTTTGTTCACCACCTGTCACCTGAGTTCTACTTTAATTTGTTAAGGAGAGCAAGTGTCTTCTGGGTAATATCAGAATTACACTCATGTTCACATTATATTGTAGAGAGAACATAACATGAAATAAAGCAAGCTTACTGTTAAAGAAGATGTAAGGAAGTATATTTTATGACAGAATAATGGTGGATAAATAGGATAGAATGAATGAAGACGTAGTCAATGCAGCAGTACACAGAAATGATAAAGTTGTATGATTGTACAGAATAGTCGTGATGTGAACCCATGAGTGCAAAAGTTCCTCCACGTATCATGTTGCCAGTGGAATAGTCAACTGTTGGGGGATGCACAAAGCAACGCTGGGGACGTGACCAACATCCACGTCGATAATTCATTTTATTTATGTTATCAGAGACGACACAGGCAACTGAATGCCCTAAGAAGGACCTTCTCATTAACCCTGTATATATCTACCCCAGCCTAGGTCAGTCACCCACTCGACCAGCCCCGAAAGGAGAGGTTAACTGTGGACCGACTGCCTCAATTAGGAATCGAACCCGTCCCACACATTACGGATTTCTAACCATGAAAGTCATTTTTTTTCTCCTGGTTACTCATTATGTTACCATGACAGCAGTGATCCCTGGGTGTTCTCAACAGCTGTGCGTATGCGCTTGAGCGAGAGCTACAGGACAGAGGGACCTATGAGAACTTTCAGTTCTTACCAGAATAAAACGTATTGTATATTCCTCTACTAACTACACTTGATATTGGGAGTGTGGCATTAATATGGTAGACTGGCCAAGTGCGTCTTTTACCAGGAAGAATAAAAGACATTGACATCGTTTGCGAATACGTTGGAAAAGGAGAGCAACACAGCAGTAACTGTGAAATAGATGCCATGAAGGTTATAGGCCTCCATCTAATTAACCTCCACTTTCTCTGATTACAGTTAATATGCTGGCTATTACCACGCTGGGTCATGATAGCCTCGCATTAGCCAAAAAAAATGGAAAGAGGTTCAGAGGTTTGGCTGCTCATTAGCCAGAAAAAATGGAAGGAGGTTCAGAGGTTTGGCTGCTCATTAGCTGACAATTAGCAAACGCAGTGGGTAGTATCTATACTATGGTGACACTAGCACTAATGATACGAATAAAATAGTACTGGTAGTAATAGTAACTATAGCAGTAATAGTATAAGATTAAAGGGAGTTATAGTTACTGATAGGAGTATGTATGTGTCGTAACAGTTTGCAGGTGAATACGACAGTAGTAGTAGTAGCAATGGTAGTAGTAGTAGTAGTAGAAGTAGTAGTTGTTGTAGTATTAGTACTGGTAGTAGTATTAGTAGTAGTACTGGTAGTAGTAGTAGTAGTACAGGTAGTAGTAGTACTGGTAGTAGTAGTAGTAGTACTGGTAGTAGTAGTAGTAGTACTGGTAGTAGTAGTAGTAGTACTGGTAGTAGTAGTAGTTGTAGTAGTAGCACTGGTAGTAGTAGTAGTAGTACAGGTAGTAGTAGTAGTACTGGTAGTAGTAGTAGTAGTACTGGTAGTAGTAGTAGAAGTAGTAATACTGGTAGTATTAGTAGTTCTAGTAATAGTACTGTTAGTAGAAGTAGTTGTAGTAGTATAAGGGGAAATAGTAGTCGGGTAGTATTAGTAGTTCTAGTAATAGTACTGGTAGTAGTAGTAGTTATAGTAGTATAAGGGACAATAGTAGTCGTGGTAGTAATAGGAGTATGTGTCTGACATCAGTACCTGACCACAGTTAATCGTAGTCGTGGAAGTAGATGTAAGAGAAAGAGGCCATGGTGTGTGATGAAGAAAGAGGATAGTAAGATGAAGAGGAAGAGAAGGATTGAACGAGGATTGATGAAGAAGTATGGTAAGATGAAGAGGAAGAGGAAGATTCAACGAGGATTGATGAAGAAGTATGGTAAGATGAAGAGGAAGAGGAAGATTCAACGAGGATTGATGAAGAAGTATGGTAAGATGAAGAGGAAGAGAAGGATTCAACGAGGATTGATGAAGAAGTATGGTAAGATGAAGAGGAAGAGAAGGATTCAACGAGGATTGATGAAGAAGTATGGTAAGATGAAGAGGAAGAGAAGGATTCAACGAGGATTGATGGAGAAGTGAAGAGGCGAGAGCAGAGACCAGAGAAGAGGAGAGGGTATATAAATGTACCAACATATAGCGCAAGAATGGATGTAGGATCATTGCCCCATGGCGCGTGAGAGCCACCCTATATACCATGCTTCATAGGCCATTACATAATATTGAATAAATTTCTTTCCATTTGATCTTTGCTTCACCTGTTCTAAAGAGGCAATACAGGGTGTACTGAGGTAAGAATGGCGTGAGATATATATGATTGCATGGTACAAGAGGAAGCAATTTGAGGTGAAATGGCTTATTCCCACAAGTGCCCAGTCTACACATGTTATTAACATCAGCAAGACATGTGTGGGCAGAGAAAAATGTAATCAGTTTACCTTCCTTCATCACCAGAATCCGTGAGATGTTTTCCCATATCACATAAAGAGAATATATCGAAGTTGAGAGAAAAACTTTACTGTGATACAGCAGAAGCAGGAGAGGAGCAATGGTATTTGAGTCTGTGATGTATGATAGCCAGTGGTCTTCCACTACATCCCAACGACTCACAGCCACTAGTGTTCAGTCTTACGAGAACAAGAGAGAAAAAGTGTATTTGTGTAAATCTATCGCAAGATTTAACTCCGAGTAGACGAGAAAAACCAAAAAGTTGATATGATTCAAGGGAAGAAATGTATTAATAAAGTTAATGTGATTCAAGGAAGGAAGACAATAAGAAAGTTAATATAATTCAAGGGAAGGAAGACAATAAGAAAGTTAATATAATTCAAGGGAAGAAAGACAAAAAAGTCAATGTAATTCAAGGGAAGAAAGACAATAAGAAAGTTAATATAATTCAAGGGAAGGAAGACAATAAAAAAGTCAATGTGATTCAAGGTAAGGAAGAAAATAAGAACGTAAATGTAACTCAACAGAAGGAAGACATTATGAAAGTTAATGTAATTCAAGGATGGAAGACATTATGAAAGTTAATGTAATTCAAGGGAAGAAAGACAATAAGAAACTTAATGTAATTCAAGGAAGGAAGACAAAATGAAAGCTAATGTAATTCAAGGGAAGGAAGATAATAAAAAAGTCAATGTAATTCAAGGGAAGGAAGAAAATAAGAAAGGAAATGTAACTCAAGAGAAGGAAGACGATAAGAAAGTTGATGTAATTCAAGGAAGGAAGACATTATGAAAGTTAATGTAATTCAGGGAAGGAAGACATTATGAAAGTTAATGTAATTCAAGGAAGGAAGACAATATGAAAGTTAATGTAATTCAAGGAAGGAAGACAATATGAAAGTTAATGTAATTCAAGGAAGGAAGACAATAAGAAAGTTAATGTAATTCAAGGAAGGAAGACATTATGAAAGTTAATATAATTCAAGGGAAGAAAGACAAAAAAGTCAATGTAATTCAAGGGAAGGAAGACAATAAGAAAGTTGATATAATTCAAGGGAAGGAAGACAATAGAAAATTCAATGTGATTCAAGGGAAGGAAGAAAATAAGAGCGTAAATGTAACTTAGGAGAAGGAAGACAATAAGAAAGTAGATGTAATTCAAGGAAGGAAGACAATACGAAACTTAATGTAATTCAAGGAAAGAAGACAAGATGAAAGTAATGTAATTCGAGGGAAGGAAGACAATAAAAAAGTCAATGTAATTCAAGGGAAGGAAGAAAAAAAGAAAGTATATGTAACTCAAGAAAAGGAAGACAATAAGGAAGTTGATGTAATTCAAGGAAGGAAGACAATATGAAAGTTAATGTAATTCAAATGAAGGAAGACAGTAAGAAAATTAATATAATTCAAGAGAAGGAAGACATTAAGAAAGTAAAAAAATTCCAGATCTTCAGTATATTGCATCAGTGTGTTGATAGGTAACCAGCATTGTGTGACTACTGATTTCTTGGGAAGGAGACTTGTGTGAGGAAGTACCAGGAGAGACTAAGTGCAGAATGAAAAAAGGTGAGTACAAAGAACGTAAGGGGAGTGGAGGAGGAATGGAATGTAGTTAGGGAAGCAGTGATGGCTTGCGCAAAAGATGCTTGTGGCATGAGAAGCGTGAGAGGTGGGCAGACTAGAAAAGGTAGTGAGTGCTGGGATGAAGAAGTAACATTGTCAGTGAGAAAGAAGAGAGAGCGTTTGGACAAATTTTTCAGGAAATTAGTGCAAATGAGTGGGAGATGTACAAAAGAAAGAGTCAGGAGGTCAAGAGAAAGGTGCATGAGGTAAAAAAGAGGGCAAATGAGAGTTGGGGTGAGAGAGTATCATTAAATTTTAGGGAAAATAAAAAGAATCTTTAGAGACTGATTGTTCAAATTTGTTGAGAATTCCTGTGAAATAATATGGGAGGGTATTGATTGAGAGGGTGAAGGCATGTACAGAGCATCAGATTGGGGAAGAGCAGTGTGGTTTCAGAAGTGGTAGAGGATGTGTGGATCAGGTGTTTCCTTTGAAGAATGTATGTGAGAAATACTTAGAAAAACAAATAGATTTGTATGCACCATTTATGGATCGGAGAAAGCATATGATACAGTTGATAGAAATGCTCTGTGGAAGGTATAAAGAGTGTACGGTGTGGGAGGCAAATTGATAGAATAAGGGAAAAGTTTCCATCGAGGATGTAAGGCATGTGTACGTGTAGGAAGAGAGGAAATTGACTGATTCTCAGTGAATGTCGGTTTGCACCAGGGGTGCGTGATGTTTCCATAGTTGTTTAATTTGTTTATGGATGGGGTTGTTAGGGAGGGGAATGCAAGAGCTTTGGAGAGAGGGGCAAATATGCAGTCTGTTGTGGATGAGAGAGCTTGAGAAATGAGTCAGTTGTTGTTCGCTGATGATACATCGCTAGTGGCTGATTCGCGTGAGAAATTGCAGAGGTTGGTGGCTGAGTTTGATAAAGTGTGTGAAAGAAGAAAACTGAGAGTAAATGTGAATTAGAGCAAGGTTATTAGGTACTGTAAGGTTGAAGGACAAGTCAATTGGGAGGTAAGTTTGTATAGAGAAAAACTAGAGGATGTGAAGTATTTTAGATATCTGGGAGTAGATTTGGCAGCATATGGAACAATGGAAGCGGATGTGAGTCACAGGGTGGGGAAGGGGGCGAAGGTTATGGGAGCGTTGAAAAATATGTGGAAGGCGAGAACATTATCTCGGAAAGCAAAAATGGGTATGTTTGAAGGAATAGTGGTTCCAACAATGTTGTATGGTTGCGAGACGTGGGCTATAGATAGGGTTGTGCGGTGGAGGGTGAATGTGTTGGAAATGAGATGTCTGAGTAAAGAAAGATTAACAAAAGAGAATATATGTGTCAGCGGCGGAGGGAAAGAGGAGAAGTGGGAGACCAAACTGGGTTTGGAAGGATGGAGTGGAAAAGATCTTGAGCAATCGGGGCCTGAACATACAGGAGGCTGAAATGCGTGCAAGGAATAGAGTGAATTGGAACGATGTGTATACCGGGGTCGACGTGCTATCAGTGGATTGAACCAGGGCATGTGAAACGTCTGGGGTAAACCATGGAAAATTTTTTGGGGCCTGGATTTGGAAAAGGAGCTGTGGTTTCGGTGCATTATACATGACAGCTAGAGACTGAGTGTGAACGAATGTGGCCTTTGTTGTCTTTTCCCAGCGCTACCTTGCACGTATGAGGGGGAAGGGGGTTGTTATTTCATGTGTGGCGGGTTGGCAATGGGAATGAATAAAGGCATACAGTATGAATTATGTACATGTGTATATATGTATATGTCTGTGTGTGTATATATATGTATAAGTTGAGATGTATAGGTATGTATATTTGCGTGTGTGGACGTGTATGTATATACATGTGTATGTAGGTAGGTTGGGCCATTCTTTCGTCTGTTTCCTTGCGCTACCTCGCTAACGCGAGAGACATATATATATATATATATATATATATATATATATATATATATATATATATATATATATATATTATTTTTTTTTTTTTTTTTTTTTTTTTTTGCTTTGTCGCTGTCTCCCGGGTTTGCGAGGTAGCGCAAGGAAACAGACGAAAGAAATGGCCCAACCCACCCCCATACACATGTATATACATACGTCCACACACGCAAATATACATACCTACACAGCTTTCCATGGTTTACCCCAGACGCTTCACATGCCCTGATTCAATCCACTGACAGCACGTCAACCCCGGTACACAATATCGCTCCAATCCACTCTATTCCTTGCCCTCCTTTCATCCTCCTGCATGTTCAGGCCCCGATCACACAAAATCTTTTTCACTCCATCTTTCCACCTCCAATTTGCTCTCCCTCTTCTCCTCGTTCCCTCCACCTCCGACACATATATCCTCTTGGTCAATTTTCCTCACTCATTCTCTCCATGTGCCCAAACCATTTCAAAACACCCTCTTCTGCTCTCTCAACCACGCTCTTTTTATTTCCACATATCTCTCTTACCCTTACGTTACTTACTCGATCAAACCACCTCACACCACACATTGTCCTCAAACATCTCATTTCCAGCACATACATCCTCCTGCGCACCACTCTATCCATAGCCCACGCCTCGCAACCATACAACATTGTTGGAACCATAATTCCTTCAAACATACCCATTTTTGCTTTCCGAGTTAATGTTCTCGACTTCCACACATTCTTCAAGGCTCCCAGAATTTTCGCCCCCTCCCCCATCCTATGATCCACTTCCGCTTCCATGGTTCCATCCGCTGCCAGATCCACACCCAGATATCTAAAACACTTTACTTCCTCCAGTTTTTCTCCATTCAAACTCACCTCCCAGTTGACTTGACCCTCAACCCTACTGTACCTAATAACCTTGCTCTTATTCACATTTGCTCTTAACTTTCTTCTTTCACACACTTTACCAAACTCAGTCACCAGCTTCTGCAGTTTCTCACATGAATCAGCTACCAGCGCTGTATCATCAGCGAACAACTGACTCACTTCCCGAGCTCTCTCATCCCCAACAGACTTCATACTTGCCCCTCTTTCCAAAACTCTTGCATTCACCTCCCTATATAAATATATATATATATATATATATATATATATATATATATATATATATATATATATATATATATATATATATATATATATATATATATATATATATATATATATATATATATATATATATATATATATATATATATATATATATATATATATATATATATATATATATATATATATATATATATATATATATATATATATATATATATATGTCTGGCAGCGGATGGAACCATGGAAGCGGAAGTGGATCATAGGGTGGGGGAGGGGGCGAAAATTCTGGGGGCCTTGAAGAATGTGTGGAAGTCGAGAACATTATCTCGGAAAGCAAAAATGGGTATGTTTGAAGGAATAGTGGTTCCAACAATGTTGTATGGTTGCGAGGCGTGGGCTATGGATAGAGTTGTGCGCAGGAGGATGGATGTGCTGGAAATGAGATGTTTGAGGACAATGTGTGGTGTGAGGTGGTTTGATCGAGTGAGTAACGTAAGGGTAAGAGAGATGTGTGGAAATAAAAAGAGCGTGGTTGAGAGAGCAGAAGAGGGTGTTTTGAAGTGGTTTGGGCACATGGAGAGGATGAGTGAGGAAAGATTGACCAAGAGGATATATGTGTCGGAGGTGGAGGGAACGAGGAGAAGAGGGAGACCAAATTGGAGGTGGAAAGATGGAGTGAAAAAGATTTTGTGTGATCGGGGCCTGAACATGCAGGAGGGTGAAAGGCGGGCAAGGAATAGAGTGAATTGGAGCGATGTGGTATACCGGGGTTGACGTGCTGTCAGTGGATTGAATCAAGGCATGTGAAGCGTCTGGGGTAAACCATGGAAAGCTGTGTAGGTATGTATATTTGCGTGTGTGGACGTATGTATATACATGTGTATGGGGGGGGGGTTGGGCCATTTCTTTCGTCTGTTTCCTTGCGCTACCTCGCAAACGCGGGAGACAGCGACGAAGTACAATAAAAAAAAAATATAATATATATATATATTCCTATGAGTCCACGGGGAAAATGAAACACGAAAAGTTCCCCAGTGTACTTTCGTGTAAAGATCACATCATCAGGGGAGACACAAAAGAGAAATATAACAGTCAGTTGATATACATCGAAGAGACGAAGTGAAAGAAGAAAATTAAGAGTAAATGTGAATAAGAGCAAGGTTATTAGGTACAGTAGGGTTGAAGGTCAAGTCAATTGGGAGGTAAGTTTGAATGGAGAAAAACTAGAGGAAGTAAAGTGATTTAGATATCTGGGAGTGGATCTGGCAGCATATGGAACCATGGAAGCGGAAGTGAATCATAGGGTGGGGGAGGAGGCGAAAATTCTAGGAGCATTGAAGAATGTTTGGAAGTCGATAACATTATACCGGAAACCAAAAATGGGTATGTTTGAAGGAATAGTGGTTCCAACAATGTTGTATGGTTGCGAGGCGTGGGCGATGGATAGAGTTGTGCGCAGGAGGGTGGATGTGCTGGAAATGTGATGTGTGAGGACAATATGTGGTGTGAGGAGGTTTGATCGAGTAAGTGATGTAAGGGTAAGAGAGATGTGTGGAAATAAAAAGAGTGTGGTTGAGAGAGCAGAAGAGGGTGTTTTGAAATGGTTTGGTCACATGGAGAGAATGAGTGAGGAAAGATTGACAAAGAGGATATATGTGTCAGAGGTGGAGGGAACTAGGAGAAGTGGGAGACCAAATTGGAGGTGGAAAGATGGAGTGAAAAAGATTTTGAGTGATCGGGGCCTGAACATGCAGGAGGGTGAAAGGCGTGCAAGGAATAGAGTGAATTGGAACGATATGGTATACCGGGGTCGACGTGCTGTCAATGGATTGAACCAGGGCATGTGAAGCGTCTGGGGTAAACCATGGAAAGTTGTGTGGGGCCTGGATGTGGAAAGGGGGCTGTGGTTTCGGTGCATTTTACATGACAGCTAGAGACTGACTGTGAACGAATGGGGCCTTTGGTGTCTTTTCCTAGCGCTACCTCGCATACATGAGTGGGGAGGGGGTTGTTATTCCATGTAAGGCGGGGTGACGATGGGAACAAATAAAGGCAGACAGTATGAATTATGTACATGTGTATATATATATATATATATATATATATATATATATATATATGTCTGTGCGTGTATATATATGTGTACATTGAGATGTATAGGTATGTATATTTGCGTGTGTGGACGTGTATGTATATACATGTGTATGTGGGCGGGTTGGGCCATTCTTTCGTCTGTTTACTTGCGCTACCTCGCTAACGCGGGAGACAGCGACAAAGCAAAATAAATAGAATATATATATATATATATATATATATATATATATATATATAAATATATATATATATATATATATATATATATATATATATATATATATATATATATATATATATATATATATATATATATATATATATATATTTTTTTTTTTTTCTTATTTTTTTTATACTTTGTCGCTGTCTCCCGCGTTTGCGAGGCAGCGCAAGGAAACAGACGAAAGAAATGGCCCAACCCACCCCCATACACATGTATATACATACGTCCACACACGCACATATACATACCTACACAGCTTTCCATGGTTTACCCCAGACGCTTCACATGTCTTGATTCAATCCACTGACAGCACGTCAACCCCGGTATACCACATTGCTCCAATTCACTCTATTCCTTGCCCTCCTTTCACCCTCCTGTAAGTTCAGGCCCCGATCACACAAAATCTTTTTCACTCCATCTTTCCACCTCCAATTTGGTCTCCCTCTCCTCCTCGTTCCCTCCACCTCCGACACATATATCTTCTTGGTCAACCTTTCCTCACTCATTCTCTCCATGTGCCCAAACCATTTCAAAACACCCTCTTCTGCTCTCTCAACCACGCTCTTTTTATTTCCACACATCTCTCTCACCCTTACGTTACTTACTCGATCAAACCACCTCACACCACACATTGTCCTCAGACATCTCATTTCCAGCACATCCATCCTCCTGCGCACAACTCTATCCATAGCCCACGCCTCGCAACCATACAACATTGTTGGAACCACTATTCCTTCAAACATACCCATTTTTGCTTTCCGAGATAATGTTCTCGACTTCCACACATTCTTCAAGGCCCCCTCCCCCACCCTATGGTCCAATTCTGCTTCCATGGTTCCATCCGCTGCCAGATCCACTCCCAGATATCTAAAACACTTCACTTCCTCCAGTTTTTCTCCATTCAAACTCACCTCCCAATTGACTTGACCCTCAACCCTACTGTACCTAATGACCTTGCTCTTATTCACATTTACTCTTAACTTTCTTCTTCCACACACTTTACCAAACTCAGTCACCAGCTTCTGCAGTTTCTCACATGAATCAGCCACCAGCGCTGTATCATCAGCGAACAACAACTGACTCACTTCCCAAGCTCTCTCATCCCCAACAGACTTCATACTTGCCCCTCTTTCCAGACTCTTGCATTTACCTCCCTAACAACCCCATCCATAAACAAATTAAACAACCATGGAGACATCACACACCCCTGCCGCAAACCTACATTCACTGAGAACCAATCACTTTCCTCTCTTCCTACACGTACACATGCCTTACATCCTCGATAAAAACTTTTCACTGCTTCTAACAACTTGCCTCCCACACCATATATTCTTAATACCTTCCACAGAGCATCTCTATCAACTCTATCATATGCCTTCTCCAGATCCATAAATGCTACATACAAATCCATTTGCTTTTCTAAGTATTTCTCACATACATTCTTCAAAGCAAACACCTGATCCACACATCCTCTACCACTTCTGAAACCGCACTGCTCTTCCCCAATCTGATGCTCTGTACATGCCTCCACCCTCTCAATCAATACCCTCCCATATAGTTTACCAGGAATACTCAACAAACTTATACCTCTGTAATTTGAGCACTCACTCTTATCCCCTTTGCCTTTGTACAATGGCACTATGCACGCATTCCGCCAATCCTCAGGCACCTCACCATGAGTCATACATACATTAAATAACCTTACCAACCAGTCAACAATACAGTCACCCCCTTTTTTAATAAATTCCACTGCAATACCATCCAAGCCTGCTGCCTTGCCGGCTTTCATCTTCCGCAAAGCTTTCACTACCTCTTCTCTGTTTACCAAATCATTTTCCCTAACCCTCTCACTTTGCACACCACCTCGACCAAAACACCCTATATCTGCCACTCTGTCATCAGACACATTCAACAAACCTTCAAAATACTCACTCCATCTCCTTCTCACATCACCACTACTTGTTATCACCTCCCCATTTACGCCCTTCACTGAAGTTCCCATTTGCTCCCTTGTCTTACGCACCCTTATTTACCTCCTTCCAGAACATCTTTTTATTCTCCCTAAAATTTACTGATAGTCTCTCACCCCAACTCTCATTTGCCCTTTTTTTCACCTCTTGCACCTTTCTCTTGACCTCCTGTCTCTTTCTTTTATACTTCTCCCACTCAATTGCATTTTTTCCCTGCAAAAATCGTCCAAATGCCTCTCTCTTCTCTTTCACTAATACTCTTACTTCTTCATCCCACCACTCACTACCCTTTCTAAACAGCCCACCTCCCACTCTTCTCATGCCACAAGCATCTTTTGCGCAATCCATCACTGACTCCCTAAATACATCCCATTCCTCCCCCACTCCCCTTACTTCCATTGTTCTCACCTTTTTCCATTCTGTACACAGTCTCTCCTGGTACTTCCTCACACAGGTCTCCTTCCCAAGCTCACTTACTCTCACCACCTTCTTCACCCCAACATTCACTCCTTCTTTTCTGAAAACCCATACTAATCTTCACCTTAGCCTCCACAAGATAATGATCAGACATCCCTCCAGTTGCACCTCTCAGCACATTAACATCCAAAAGTCTCTCTTTCGCACGCCTGTCAATTAACACGTAATCCAATAACGCTCTCTGGCCATCTCTCCTGCTTACATAAGTATACTTATGTATATCTCGCTTTTTAAACCAGGTATTCCCAATCATCAGTCCTTTTTCAGCACATAAATCTACAAGCTCTTCACCATTTCCATTTACAACACTGAACACCCCATGCATACCAATTATTCCCTCAACTGCCACATTACTCACCTTTGCATTCAAATCACCCATCACTATAACCCGGTCTCGTGCATCAAAACCGCTAACACACTCATTCAGCTGCTCCCAAAACACTTGCCTCTCATGATCTTTCTTCTCATGCCCAGGTGCATATGCACCAATAATCACCCACCTCTCTCCATCAACTTTCAATTTTACCCATATTAATCGAGAATTTACTTTCTTACATTCTATCACATACTCCCACAACTCCTGTTTCAGGAGTATTGCTACTCCTTCCCTTGCTCTTGTCCTCTCACTAACCCCTGACTTCACTCCCCAGACATTTCCAAACCACTCTTCCCCTTTACCCTTGAGCTTCGTTTCACTCAGAGCCAAAACATCCAGGTTCCTTTCCTCAAACATACTACCTATCTCTCCTTTTTTCACATCTTGGTTACATCCACATATATATATATATATATATATATATATATATATATATATATATATATATATATATATATATATATATATATATATATATATATATATATATATATATATATATATATATACATATATATATATATATATATATATATATATATATATATATATATATATATATATATATTTTTTTTTTTTTTTATACTTTGTCGCTGTCTCCCGCGTTTGCGAGGTAGCGCAAGGAAACAGACGAAAGAAATGGCCCAACCCCCCCCATACACATGTACATACACACGTCCACACACGCAAATATACATACCCACACAGCCCTCCACGGCCCACCCCGGACGCTCCACATGCCCTGATTCAATCCACTGACAGCACGTCAACCCCTGTATACCACATCGCTCCAATTCACTCTATTCCTTGCCCTCCTTTCACCCTCCTGCATGTTCAGGCCCCGATCACACAAAATCCTTTTCACTCCATCTTTCCACCTCCAATTTGGTCTCCCTCTTCTCCTCGTTCCCTTCACCTCCGACACATATATCCTCTTGGTCAATCTTTCCTCACTCATTCTCTCCATGTGCCCAAACCATTTCAAAACACCCTCTTCTGCTCTCTCAACCACGCTCTTTTTATTTCCACACATCTCTCTTACCCTTACGTTACTTACTCGATCAAACCACCTCACACCACACATTGTCCTCAAACATCTCATTTCCAGCACATCCATCCTCCTGCGCACAACTCTATCCATAGCCCACGCCTCGCAACCATACAACATTGTTGGAACCACTATTCCTTCAAACATTTGGGAGCCTTGAAAAATGTGTGGAAGTCGAGAACATTATCCCGGAAAGCAAAAATGGGTATGTTTGAAGGAATAGTAGTTCCAACAATGTTGTATGGTTGCGAGGCGTGGGCTATGGATAGAGTTGTGCGCAGGAGGATGGATGTGCTAGATATATATATATATATATATATATATATATGTATATATATATATATATATATATATCTGGCAGCGGATGGAACCATGGAAGCGGAAGTGGATCATAGGGTGGGGGAGGGGGCGAAAATTCTGGGGGCCTTGAAGAATGTGTGGAAGTCGAGAACATTATCTCGGAAAGCAAAAATGGGTATGTTTGAAGGAATAGTGGTTCCAACAATGCTGTATGGTTGCGAGGCGTGGGCTATGGATAGAGTTGTGCGCAGGAGGATGGATGTGCTGGAAATGAGATGTTTGAGGACAATGTGTGGTGTGAGGTGGTTTGATCGAGTGAGCAACGTAAGGGTAAGAGAGATGTGTGGAAATAAAAAGAGCGTGGTTGAGAGAGCAGAAGAGGGTGTTTTGAAGTGGTTTGGGCACATGGAGAGGATGAGTGAGGAAAGATTGACCAAGAGGATATATGTGTCGGAGGTGGAGGGAACGAGGAGAGGAGGGAGACCAAATTGGAGGTGGAAAGATGGAGTGAAAAAGATTTTGTGTGATCGGGGCCTGAACATGCAGGAGGGTGAAAGGAGGGCAAGGAATAGAGTGAATTGGAGCGATGTGGTATACCGGGGTTGACGTGCTGTCAGTGGATTGAATCAAGGCATGTGAAGCGTCTGGGGTAAACCATGGAAAGCTGTGTAGGTATGTATATTTGCGTGTGTGGACGTATGTATATACATGTGTATGGGGGTGGGTTGGGCCATTTCTTTCGTCTGTTTCCTTGCGCTACCTCGCAAACGCGGGAGACAGCGACAAAGTATAATAAAAAAAAAAAATGATATCTATATATATATATATTCCTATGAGTCCACGGGGAAAATGAAACACGAAAAGTTCCCCAGTGTACTTTCGTGTAAAGATCACATCATCAGGGGAGACACAAAAGAGAAATATAACAGTCAGTTGATATACATCGAAGAGACGAAGTGAAAGAAGAAAATTAAGAGTGAATGTGAATAAGAGCAAGGTTATTAGGTACAGTAGGGTTGAAGGTCAAGTCAATTGGGAGGTAAGTTTGAATGAAGAAAAACTAGAGGAAGTAAAGTGTTTTAGATATCTGGGAGTGGATCTGGCAGCGGATGGAACCATAGAAGCGGAAGTGAATCATAGGGTGGGAGAGGAGGCGAAAATTCTAGGAGCATTGAAGAATGTTTGGAAGTCGATAACATTATACCGGAAAGCAAAAATGGGTATGTTTGAAGGAATAGTGGTTCCAACAATGTTGTATGATTGCGAGGCGTGGGCTATGGATAGAGTTGTGCGCAGGAGGATGGATGTGCTGGAAATGTGATGTGTGAGGACAATATGTGGTGTGAGGAGGTTTGATCGAGTAAGTGATGTAAGGGTAAGAGAGATGTGTGGAAATAAAAAGAGTGTGGTTGAGAGAGCAGAAGAGGGTGTTTTGAAATGGTTTGGTCACATGGAGAGAATGAGTGAGGAAAGATTGACAAAGAGGATATATGTGTCAGAGGTGGAGGGAACGAGGAGAAGTGGGAGACCAAATTGGAGGTGGAAAGATGGAGTGAAAAAGATTTTGAGTGATCGGGGCCTGAACATGCAGGAGGGTGAAAGGCGTGCAAGGAATAGAGTGAATTGGAACGATATGGTATACCGGGGTCGACGTGCTGTCAATGGATTGAACCAGGGCATGTGAAGCGTCTGGGGTAAACCATGGAAAGTTGTGTGGGGCCTGGATGTGGAAAGGGGGCTGTGGTTTCGGTGCATTTTACATGACAGCTAGAGACTGAGTGTGAACGAATGGGGCCTTTGGTGTCTTTTCCTAGCGCTACCTCGCACACATGAGTGGGGAGGGGGTTGTTATTCCATGTAAGGCGGGGTGGCGATGGGAGCAAATAAAGGCAGACAGTATGAATTATGTACATGTGTATATATATATATATATATATATATATATATATATATATATATATATATATATATATATATATATATATATATATATATATATATATATATATATATATATATATATATATATGTCTGTGCGTGTATATATATGTGTACATTGAGATGTATAGGTATGTATATTTGCGTGTGTGGACGTGTATGTATATACATGTGTATGTGGGCGGGTTGGGCCATTCTTTCGTCTATTTACTTGCGCTACCTCGCTAACGCGGGAGACAGCGACAAAGCAAAATAAATAAAATATATATATATATATATATATATATATATATATATATATATATATATATATATATATATATATATATATATATATATATATATCCCTGGGGATAGGGAAGAAATAATACTTCCCACGCAATCCTCACATGTCGTAGAAGGCGACTAAAGGGGACGGGAGCGGGGGCTAGAAACCCTCCCCTCTTTGTATTTTAACTTTCTAAAAGGTGAAACAGAAGGAGTCACGCGGGGAGTGTTCATTTCCCTCGAAGGCTCAGATTGGGGTGTCTGAATGTGTGTGGATGTAACCAGGATGAGTGAGAGGATGAGTGAGGAAAGATTGACAAAGAGGATATATGTGTCAGAGTTGGAGGGAGCGAGAAGTGGGACACCTAATTGGAATTGGAAAGAGGGAGTGAAAAAGATCTTGAGTGATCGGGGCCTGAATATGCAGGAGGGTGAAAGGCGTGCGAGGAATAGAGTGAATTGGAACTATGTGTTATACCGGGGTCGACGTGCTATCAATGGATTGAACCAGGGCATGTGAAGCGTCTTGGGTAAACCGTAGAAAGTTTTGTGAGTCCTGGATTTGAAAAGGGAGCTGTGGTTTCGGTACGTTATACATGGCAAGTAGAGACTGAGTGCAAACGAATGCGGCCTTTGTTATCTTTTCCTAGAGTTACCTCGCGCGCGTGAGGGGGGAGGCGGTTGTCATTTCATGTGAGGAGTGGTGGCGACGGAAATGAAAAAAGGCAGCAAGTATGAATTATGTACATGTGTATATATGTATATGTCTGTGTATATGTATGTGTGCGTTGAAATATATAGGTATATATACATATGTGCGTGTGTGGATGTGTATGTATATGTGTATGTGGGTGGGTTGGGCAATTCTTTCGTCTGTTTCCTTGCGCTACCTCGTAACGCGGGAGACTGCGACAAAGTATGATCAATGAATGAATCAATAAATAAATATATACCTGGTTTAAAAAGAGAGATTTACGTAAGTATATGTATGTGAGTAGGAGAGATGGTTAAAGACCACTATTGGATTACGTTTTAGTTGATAGGCGAGTGAAGAGACTTTTGAACGTAAATGTGCTGAGGAGGACAGCTGGAGGGATGTCTGATCACAGTCTTGTGGAGGCGAAAGTGAAGATTTGTAGAGGCTTTAATAATAGAAGAGAGAATGTTGGGGATAAGAATGCCGTGAGACTACGTGAGCTTGGAAAGGAGTCTTGTGTGAGGAAGTACCAGGAGAGATTGAGTGCAGAATGGCAAAAGGTGAGAAGAAAGAACGTAAGGGGAGTGGGGGAGGAAATGGATGTATTTACGGAAGCAGTGATAGTTTGTGCAAAAGATGTTTGTGACATGAGAAAGGTAGGAGGATGGAAGTTTAGAAAGGTAGTGAGTGTTGGGATGAAAATGTAAGGTTGCTTGTGAAAGAGAAAAGAGAAGTGTTTAGACGATACTTGTAAGGAAGAAGTGCAAATGAGGTAAAGAGGTAAAGAGAATGGTGCAGGAGTTGAAAAAGAGGGCAGATGAGAGTTAGGATGAGAGAGTATCATTAAATGTTAGGGAGGAGAAACTGATGTTTTGGAAGGAGATAAATACCCATACTATCGTCCACTTAGTATTAAAAATATGTTCATTGATATAATACTTATCGTTAATCATAATCACCACTGAGTATTAATCGCTTCATAACCAGGAGCGGCAACAGACAACTCATTCCAATCAATTTCGGATCAAAAATCGATAACAGAAAAATATTATACATTTTCAGTTTTGTGCTGATTTCACTTGAAAGGAAACTAGACACTGAATGAAAACTTTTTTCTTTTCAATCTCTAATCAAACAAACACAATCCAAAAACACTGAGCAAACGTGATTATGACATAAGACTTTCATCACTGAGTTTTGCGATGGTAAGTCTCGTGTTATGACTGAAGCGGCTTCAGCTGCTCCACTAATCCAACAGCTAAAGTCATTAATCCGGCAGAAGCTACTGTAATCCTGTGTATAGCCCAGTATTCCGGTAGTTCGTCCAGAAATCCGGCATATAGTCCTATAATGCGTGGTATATATATATATATATATATATATATATATATATATATATATATATATATATATATATATATATATATATATATATATATATCTGGGGACAGGGGAGGAAGAATACTTCCCACGCATTCCTCACGTGTAGTAGAAGGCGACTAAAGGTGACGGGAGCGGTGAACCACAAACCCTCCCCTCCTTGTATCTTAACTTTCTAAAAGGGGAAACAGAAAAGAGTCACGCGGGGAGTGCTCATCCTCCTCGAAGGCTCAGATTGGGGTGTCTAAATGTGTGTGGGTGTAACCAAGATGAGATAAAAGGAGAGATAGGTAGTATGTTTGAGGAAAGGAACCTGGATGTTTTGGCTCTGAGTGAAACGAAGCTCAAGGGTAAAGGGGAAAAGTGGTTTAGGAATGTCTTGGGAGTAAAGTCAGGGATTAGTGAGAGGACAAGAGCAAGGGAAGGAGTAGCACTACTCCGGAAACAGGAGTTGTGGGAGTATGTGATAGAGTGTAAGAAAGTAAATTCTAGATTAATATGGGTAAAACTGAAAGTTGATGGAGAGAGATGGGTGATTATTGGTGCATATGCACCTGGGCATGAGAAGAAAGATCATGAGAGGCAAGTGTTTTGGGAGCAGCAGAATGAGTGTGTTAGTGGTTTTGATGCACAAGACCAGGTTATAGTGATGAGTGATTTGAATTCAAAGGTAAGTAGTGTGGCAGTTGAGGGAATAATTATTATACATGGGGTATTCAGTGTTGTTAATAGAAATGGTGAAGAGCTTGTAGATTTATGTGCTGAAAAAGGACTGGTGATTGGGAATACCTGGTTTAAAAAGCGAGATATACATGAATATAAGTATGTAAGTACGAGAGATGGCCAGAAAGCATTATTGGATTACGTGTAAATTGATAGGCGCGCGAAAGAGAGACTTTTGGATGTTAATGTTCTGAGAGGTGCAACTGGAGGGATGTCTCATCATTATCTTGTGGAGGCGAAGGTGAAGATTTGTAGGGGTTTTCAGAAAAGAGAGAATGTTGGGGCAAAGAGAGTGGTGAGAGTAAGTGAGCTTGGGAAGGAGACTTGTGTGAGGAAGTACCAGGAGAGACTGAGTACAGAATGGAAAAAGGTTAGAACAAAGGAGGTAAGGGGAGTGGAGGAGGAATGGGATGTATTTAGGGAAGCAGCGATGGCTTGAGCAAAAGATGTTTGTGGCATGAGAAGCATGGGAGTTGGGTTGATTAGAAAGGGTAGAGAGTGGTGGGATGAAGAAGTAAGATTATTAGTGAAAGAGAAGAGAGAGGCATTTCGACGATTTTTGTAGGCAAAAAATGCAAATGAGTGGGAGATGTATAAAAGAAAGAGACAGAAGGTCAAGAGAAAGGTGCAAGAGGTGAAAAAGAGGGCAAATGAGAGTTGTGTTGAGAATAAAAAAGATGTTTTGGAAGGAGGTAAATAAAAGTGCGTAAGACAAGGGAGCAAATGGGAACTTCAGTGAAGAGGGCAAATGGGGAGGTGATAACAAGTAGTGGTGATTTGAGAAGGAGATGGAGTGAGTAGTTTGAAGGTTTGTTGAACGTGTTTGATGATAGAGTGGCAGATGTGGGTTTCTTGGTCGAGGTGGTGTGCAAAGTGAGAGGATTAGGGAAAATGATTTGGTAAACAGAGAAGAGGTAGTAAAAGCTTTGCGGAAAAGGAAAGACGGCAAGGCAGCAGGTTTGGATGGTATTGCAGTGGAATTTATTAAAATAGGGGTGACTGGTTGACTGGGTGACTGGTTGACTGGTTTGTAAGGTTATTTAATGTATGTATGATTCATGGTGAGGTGCGTGAGGATTGGCGGAATGCATGCATAGTGTCATTGTACAAAGGCAAAGGGGATAAGAGTGAGTGCTCAAATTACAGAGGTATAAGTTTGTTGAGTATTCCTGGTAAATTATATGGGAGAGTATTGATTGAGAGGGTGAAGGCATATACAGAGCATCATATTGGCGAAGAGCAGTGTGGTTTCAGAAGTGGTAGAGGATGTGTGGGTCAGGTGTTTGCTTTGAAGAATGTATGTGAAAAATACTTAGAAAAGCAAATGGATTTGTATATAGCCTTTATGGATCTGGAGAAGGCATATGATAGAGTTGACAGATATGCTCTGAGGAAGGTATTAAGAATATATAGTGTGGGAGGCAAGTTGTTAGAAGCAGTGAAAAGTTTTTATCGAGGATGTAAGGCATGTGTACGTGCAGGAAGAGAGGAAAGTGATTGGTTCTCAGTGAATGTAGGTTTGCGGCAGGGGTGTGTGATGTCTCCATGGTTGTTTAATTTGTTTATGGATGGGGTTGTTAGGCAGGTGAATGCAAGAGTTTTGGATAGAGGGGCAAGTATGCAGTCTGTTGTGGATGAGAGAGCTTGGGAGGTGAGTCAGTTGTTGTTCGCCGATGATACAGTGCTGGTGGCTGATTCATGTGAGAAACTGCAGAAGCTGGTAACTGAGTTTGGTAAAGTGTGTGAAAGAAAAAAGTTAGGAGTAAATGTGAATAAGAGAAAATTTATTAGGTACAGTAGGGTTTAGGGTCAAGTTAATTGGGAGGTAAGTTTGAATGGAGAAACACTGGAGGAAGTGAAGTGTTTTAGATATCTGGAAGTGGATATGGCAGTGGATGGAACCATGGAAGCGGAAGTGAATTATAAGGTAGGGGAGGGGGCAAAAATTCGGGGAGCCTTGAAGAATGTTTGGAAGTCGAGAACATTACCCCGGAAAGAAAAATGGGTATGTTTGAAGGAACAGTGGTTCCAACAATGTTGTATGGTTGCGAGGCGTGGGCAATGGATAAAGTTGTGCGCAGGAGGGTGGATATGCTGGAAATGAGGTGTTTGAGGACAATATGTGGTGTGAGGTGGTTTGATCGAGTAAGTAATGTAAGGGTAAGAGAGATGTGTGGAAATAAAAAGAGTGTGGTTGAGAGAGCAGAGAGTGTTTTGAAATGGTTTGGTCACATGGAGAGAATAAGTGAGGAAAGATTAACCAAGAGGATATATGTGTCGGAGGTGGAGGGAACGAGGAGAAGTGGGAGACCAAATTGGAGGTGGAAAGATGGATTGAAAAAAATTTTGTGTGATCGGGGCCTGAACATGCAGGAGGGGGAAAGGCGGGCAAGGAATAGAGTGAATTGGATCGATATGGTATACCGGGGTTGACGTGCTGTCAGTGGATTGAATCAGGTCATGTGAAGCGTCTGGGGTAAACCATGGAAAGTTGTGTGGGGCCTGGATGTGGAAAGGGAGCTGTGGTTTCGGGCATTATTGCATGACAGCTAGAGACTGAGTGTGAACGAATGGGGCCTTTGTTGCCTTTTCCTAGCGGTACCTCGCACACATGAGGGGGGAGGAGGATAGTATTCCATGTGTGGCGAGGTGGCGATGGGAATGAATAAAGGCAGACAGTGTGAATTGTGTGCATGAGTATATATGTATGTGTCTGTGTGTGTATATATATGTGTACATTGAGATGTATTGGTATGTATACTTCCGTGTGTGGACGTGTGTGTATATACATGTGTATGGGGGTGGGTTGGGCCATTTGTTTCGTCTGTTTCCTTGCGCTACCTCGCAAACGCGGGAGACAGCGACAAAGCAAAATAAATAAATATGAATATATATATACATATATATATATATATATATATATATATATATATATATATATATATATATATATATATATATATATATATATATATATATATATATATATATATATTTCTATGAGTCCACGGGGAAAATTAAACGCGAAAAGTTCCCAAGTTCACTTTCGTGTAATAATCATATAATCAGGGGAGACACAAGAGAGAAATATAAAGGTCAGTTGATATACATCGAAGAGGCGAAGCTAGGACGCAATTTCGTAAACATACTGTCACATGTCTACCAAATGGCGTCCTAGCTTCGTCTCTACCAAGTATATCAACTGACTTTATGATTTCTCTCATGTGTCTCCCCTGATGATGTGATTATTACACGAAAGTGCACTTGGGAACTTCTCGTGTTTCATTTTTCCCGTGGACTCATAGGAATATATTGACCACGCGCAAAATTGTGATCCTTTCCAATATAATGTGGCAGTTGAGGGAATAATTGGTATACATGGGGTGTTCAGTGTTGTAAATGGAAATGGTGAGGAGCTTGTAGATTTATGTGCTGAAAAAGGACTGATGATTGGGAATACCTGGTTTAAAAAGCGAGATATACATAAGTATACTTATGTAAGTAGGAGAGATGGCCAGAGAGCGTTATTGGATTACGTGTTAATTGACAGGCGCGCGAAAGAGAGACTTTTGGATGTTAATGTGCTGAGAGGTGCAACTGGAGGGATGTCTGATCATTATCTTGTGGAGGACTAAGGTGAAGATTTGTATGGTTTTTCAAAAAAAAAGAGCGATTGTTGGGGTGAAGAGGATGGTGAGAGTAAGTGAGCTTGGGAAGGAGACTTGTGTGAGGAAGTACCAGAATAGACTGAGTACAGAATGGAAAAAGGTGAGAACAATGGAAGTAAGGGGAGTGGGGGAGGAATAGGATGTATTTAGGGAATCAGTGATGGATTGCGCAAAAGATGCTTGTGGCATGAGAAGAGTGGGAGATAGGTTGATTAGAAAGGGTAGTGAGTGGTGGGATGAAGAAGTAAGAGTATTAGTGAAAGAGAAGAGAGAGGCATTTGGACGATTTTTGCAGGGAAAAAATGCAATTGAGTGGGAGATGTATAAAAGAAAGAGACAGGAGGTCAAGAGAAAGGTGCAAGAGGTGAAAAAAAGGGCAAATGAGAGTTGGGGTGAGAGAGTATCATTAAATTCTAGGGAGAATAAAAAGATGTTCTGGAAGGAGGTAAATAAAGTGTGTAAGACAAGGGAGCAAATGGGAACTTCAGTGAAGGGCGCAAATGGGGAGGTGATAACAAGTAGTGGTGATGTGAGAAGGAGATGGAGTGAGTATTTTGAAGGTTTGTTGAATGTGTTTGATGATAGAGTGGCAGATATAGGGTGTTTTGGTCGAGGTGGTGTGCAAAGCGAGAGGGTTAGGGAAAGTGATTTGGTAAACAGAGAAGAGGTAGTAAAAGCTTTGCAGAAGATGAAAGCCGGCAAGGAAGCAGGTTTGGATGGTATTGTAGTGGAATTTATTAAAAAGGGGGGTGACTGTATTGTTGACTGGTTGGTAAGGTTATTTAATGTATGTATGACTCACTGTGAAGTGCCTGAGGATTGGCGGAATGCGTGCATAGTGCCATTGTACAAAGGCAAAGGGGATAAGAGTGAGTGCTCAAATTACAGAGGTATAAGTTTGTTGAGTATTCCTGGTAAATTATATGGGAGGGTATTGATTGAGAGGGTGAAGGCATGTACAGAGCATCAGATTGGGGAAGAGCAGTGTGGTTTCAGAAGTGGTAGAGGATGTGTGGATCAGGTGTTTGCTTTGAAGAATGTATGTGAGAAATACTTAGAAAAGCAAATGGATTTGTATGTAGCATTTATGGATCTGGAGAGGGCATATGATAGAGTTGATAGAGATGCTCTGTGGAAGGTATTAAGAATATATGGTGTGGGAGGCAAGTTGTTAGAAGCAGTGAAAAGTTTTTATCGAGGATGTTAAGGCATGTGTACGTGTAGGAAGAGAGGAAAGTGATTGGTTCTCAGTGAATGTAGGTTTGCGGCAGGGGTGTGTGATGTCTCCATGGTTGTTTAATTTGTTTATGGATGGGGTTGTTAGGGAGGTGAATGCAAGAGCTTTGGAAAGAGGGGCAAGTATGAAGTCTGTTGGGGATGAGAGAGCTTGGGAAGTGAGTCAGTTGTTGTTCGCTGATGATACAGCGCTGGTGGCTGATTCATGTGAGAAACTGCAGAAGCTGGTGACTGAGTTTGGTAAAGTGTGTGAAAGGAGAAAGTTAAGAGTAAATGTGAATAAGAGCAAGGTTATTAGGTACAGTAGGGTTGAGGGTCAAGTCAATTGGGAGGTGAGTTTGAATGGAGAAAAACTGGAGGAAGTGAAGTGTTTTAGATATCTGGGAGTGGATCTGGCAGCGGATGGAACCATGGAAGCGGAAGTGGATCATAGGATGGGGGAGGGGGCGAAAATTCTGGGAGCCTTGAAGAATGTGTGGAAGTCGAGAACATTATCTCGGAAAACAAAAATGGGTATGTTTGAAGGAATAGTGGTTCCAACAATGTTGTATGATTGCGAGGCGTGGGCTATGGATAGAGTTGTGCGTAGGAGGATGGATGTGCTGGAAATGAGATGTTTGAGGACAATGTGTGGTGTGAGGTGGTTTTGATCGAGTAAGTAACGTAAGGGTAAGAGAGATGTGTGGAAATAAAAAGAGCGTGGTTGAGAGAGCAGAAGAGGGTGTTTTGAAATGGTTTGGGCACATGGAGAGAATGAGTGAGGAAAGATTGACCAAGAGGATATATGTGTCGGAGGTGGAGGGAACGAGGAGAAGAGGGAGACCAAATTGGAGGTGGAAAGATGGAGTGAAAAAGATTTTGTGTGATCGGGGCCTGAACATGCAGGGGGATGAAAGGAGGGCAAGGAATATAGTGAATTGGATCGATGTGGTATACCGGGGTTGACGTGCTGTCAGTGGATTGAATCAGGGCATATGAAGCGTCTGGGGTAAACCATGGAAAGTTGTGTGCGGCCTGGATGTGGAAAGGGAGCTGTGGTTTCGGGCATTATTGCGTGACAGCTGGAGACTGAGTGTGAACGAATGGGGCCTTTGTTGTCTTTTACTAGTGCTACCTCGCACACATGAGGGGGAGAGGGATGGTATTCCATACGTGGCGAGGTGGCGATGGGAATGAATAGGGGCAGACAGTGTGATTGTGTGCATGGGTATATATGTATATGTCTGTGTGTGTATATATATGTGTACATTGAGATGTATAGGTATGTATATTTGCGTTTGTGGGCGTGTGTGTGTGTACATTGTGTATGGGGATGGGGTGGGCCATTTCTTTCGTCTGTTTCCTTGCGCTACCTCGCTAACGCGGGAGACAGCGGCAAAAAAAAAAATATATACATATATATATATTTTATGTATATATATATATATATATATATATATATATATATATATATATATATATATATATATATATATATATATATATATATTTTTTATATTTTATTATTATACTTTGTCGCTGTCTCCCGCGTTTGCGAGGTAGCGCAAGGAAACAGACGAAAGAAATGGCCCAACCCCCCCCCCCCATACACATGTATGTACATACGTCCACACACGCAAATATACATACCTACACAGCTTTCCATGGTTTACCCTAGACGCTTCACATGCCTTGATTCAATCCACTGACAGCACGTCAACCCCGGTATACCACATCGCTCCAATTCACTCTATTCCTTGCCCTCCTTTCACCCTCCTGCATGTTCAGGCCCCGATCACACAAAATCTTTTTCACTCCATCTTTCCACCTCCAATTTGGTCTCCCTCTTCTCCTCGTTCCCTCCACCTCCGACACATATATCCTCTTGGTCACTCTTTCCTCACTCATTCTCTCCATGTGCCCAAACCACTTCAGAACACCCTCTTCTGCTCTCTCAACCACGCTCTTTTTATTTCCACACATTTCTCTTACCCTTACGTTACTCACTCGATCAAACCACCTCACACCACACATTGTCCTCAAACATCTCATTTCCAACACATCCATCCTCCTGCGCACAACTCTATCCATAGCCCACGCCTCGCAACCATACAACATTGTTGGAACCACTATTCATTCAAACATACCCATTTTTGCTTTCCGAGATAATGTTCTCGACTTCCACACATTCTTCAAGGCCCCCAGAATTTTCGCCCCCTCCCCCACCCTATGATCTACTTCCGCTTCCATGGTTCCATCCGCTGCCAGATCCACTCCCAGATATCTAAAACACTTTACTTCCTCCAGTTTTTCTCCATTCAAACTCACCTCCCAATTGACTTGACCCTCAACCCTACTGTACCTAATAACCTTGCTCTTATTCACATTTACTCTTAACTCTCTTCTTTCACACAATTTACCAAACTCAGTCACCAGCTTCTGCAGTTTCTCACATGAATCAGCCACAAGCGCTGTATCATCAGCGAACAACAACTGACTCACTTCCCAAGCTCTCTCATCCCCAACAGACTTCATACTTGCCCCTCTTTCCAAAACTCTTGCATTTACCTCCCTAACAACCCCATCCATAAACAAATTAAACAACCATGGAGACATCACACACCCCTGCCGCAAACCTACATTCACTAAGAACCAATCACTTTCCTCTCTTCCTACACGTACACATGCCTTACATCCTCGATAAAAACTTTTCACTGCTTCTAACAACTTTCCTCCCACACCATATATTCTTAATACCTTCCACAGAGCATCTCTATCAACTCTATCATATGCCTTCTCCAGATCCATAAGTGCTACATGCAAATCCATTTGCTTTTCTAAGTGTTTCTCACATACATTCTTCAAAGCAAACACCTGATCCACACATCCTCTACCACTTCTGAAACCACACTGCTCTTCCGCAATCTGATGCTCTGTACATGCCTTCACCCTCTCAATCAATACCCTCCCATATAATTTACCAGGAATACTCAACAAACTTATACCTCTGTAATTTGAGCACTCACTCTTATCCCCTTTGCCTTTGTACAATGGCACTATGCACGCATTCCGCCAATCCTCAGGCACCTCACCATGAGTCATACATACATTAAATAACCTTACCAACCAGTCAACAATATAGTCACCCCCTTTTTTAATAAATTCCACTGCAATACCATCCAAACCTGCTGCCTTGCCGGCTTTCATCTTCCGCAAAGCTTTCACTACTTCTTCTCTGTTTACCAAATCATATATATAAATTTTTTTTTTTTCATACTATTCTCCATTTCCCGCATTAGCAAGGTAGCGTTAAGAACAGAGACTGGGCCTTAGAGGGAATATCCTCACCTGGCCCCCTTCTCTGTTCCTTCTTTGAAAAAAAAAAAAAGAAAAATATAATCTTAATATTAGCGATGGTCTATAAAAGCTACATAACTTTATTGTTGATAAAATTTGTAAAATGATCAGTTTATGAACGCTCGTTGTATGTTTTGGACAATCACATGTTTACCAAATGACGCCCTAGCTACGTCTCCTCGATGTATATCAACTGACTGTTATATTTCTCTCTTGTGTCTCCCTTGATTATGTGATTATTACACGAAAGTGCACTTGGGAACTTTTCGTGTTTCATTTTCCCCGTTCACTCATAGGAATACATATATCTATCATTATTTTATTTTGCTTTGTTGCTGTTTCCCGCGTTCGCGAGGTAGCGCAAGGAAGCAGACGAAAGAATGGCCCAACCCACCCACATACAAATGTGTATACATACACGTCCACACACGCAAATATACATACCTGTACATCTCAACGTATATATATATATACACACACAGACATATACATATATACACATGTACATAATACATACTGTCTGCCTTTATTCATTCCCATCGCCACTCCGCCACACATGAAATAACAGCCCCCTCCCCCCTCATGTGCGCGAGGTATTGCTAGGAAGAGACAACAAAGGCCCCATTCGTTCACACTCAGTCTCTAGCTGTCATGTATAATGCACCGAAACCACAGTTCCCTTTCCTCATCCAGGCCCCACAAAACTTTCCATGGTATACCCCAGACGCTTCACATGCCCTAGTTCAATCCATTGACAGCACGTCGACACCGGTATACCACATCGTTCCAATTCACTATTCCTTGCACGCCCTTCACCCTCCTGCATGTTCAAGCACCGATCGTTCAAAATCTTTTTCACTCTATCCTTCCACCTCCAATTTGGTCTCCCACTTTTCGTTCCCTCCACCTCTGACACATATATCCTCTTTGTCAATCTTTCCTCACTCATTCTCTCTATCTGACCAAACCATTTCAAAACACCCTCTTCCGCTCGTTCAACCACACCCTTTTTATTACCACACATCTCTCTTACCCTTCTATTACTTACCTGACCAAACCACCTCACACCTCGTACAGTCCTCAGACATCTTATTTCCAAACATCCACCCTTTTCCGAACGAGCCTATCTATAGCCCACGCCTCGCAACCATATAACATTGCTGGAACCACTATTACTTCAAACATACCATTTTTGATTCCGAGATAATGTTCTCGACTTCCACACGTTAATCAACGCTCCCAGAACCTTCGGCCTCTACCCCATCCTATGACACTTCCGCTTCCATGGTTCCATCCGCTGCAAAATCCACTCCCAGTTTTCTAAACCACTTCACTTCCTCCAGTTTTTTTCCATTCAAACTTACCTCCCAATTGACTTGTTCCTTAACCCTACTGTACCTAATAGCCTTGCTCTTCTTCACATTTACTCTCAGCTTTCTTCTTTCACACACTTTACCAAACTCAATCATCAGCTTCTGCAGTTTCTCACCCGAATCAGCCACCGGCGCTGTATCATCAGCGAACAACAACTGACTCACTTCCCAAGCTCTCTCATCCACAACAGACTGCATACTTGCCCCTCTTTCCAAAACTCTTGCATTCAAATCCTTAACAACCCCATCCATAAACAGATTAAACAACCATGGAGTCATCACGCACCCCTGCCAAAAACCAACATTCACTGAGAACCAAACACTTTCCTCTCTTCCTACACGTACACATGCATTACATACTCGATAAAAACTTTTCACTGCATCTAACAACTGACCTCCGAAACCATATATTTTTAATACCTTCCATAGAGCATCTCTATCGACTCTACCATATGCCTTCTCCAGCTCCATAAATGCTGCATATAAATCCATTTGCTTTTCTAAGTATTTCGCACATACATTTTTCATCATATATATATATATATATATATATATATATATATATATATATATATATATATATATATATATATATATATATATATATATATATATATATATATATATATATTATTTTTTTTTTTTTTTTTTTTTGCTTTGTCGCTGTCTCCCGCGTTTGCGAGGTAGCGCAATGAAACACGAAAGAAATGGCCCAACCCACCCCCATACACATGTATATACATACGTCCACACACGCAAATATACATACCTACACAGCTTTCCATGGTTTACTCCAGACGCTTCACATGCCTTGATTCAATCCACTGACAGCACGTCAACCCCAGTATACCACATCGCTCCAATTCACTCTATTCCTTGCCCTCCTTTCACCCTCCTGCATGTTCAGGCCCCGATCACACAAAATCTTTTCACTCCATCTTTCCACCTCCAATTTGGTCTCCCTCTTCTCCTCGTTCCCTCTACCTCCGACACATATATCCTCTTGGTCACTCTTTCCTCACTCATTCTCTCCATGTGCCCAAACCATTTCAAAACACCCTCTTCTGCTCTCTCAACCACGCTCTTTTTATTTCCACACATCTCTCTTACCCTTACGTTACTTACTCGATCAAACCACCTCACACCACACATTGTCCTCAAACATCTCATTTCCAGCACATCCATCCTCCTGCGCACAACTCTATCCATAGCCCACGCCTCGCAATCATACAACATTGTTGGAACCACTATTCCTTCAAACATACCCATTTTTGCTTTCCGAGATAATGTTCTCGACTTCCACACATTCTTCAAGGCTCCCAGAATTTTCGCCCCCTCCCCCACCCTATGATCCACTTCCGCTTCCATGGTTCCATCCGCTGCCAGATCCACTCCCAGATATCTAAAACACTTCACTTCCTCCAGTTTTTCTCCATTCAAACTCACCTCCCAATTGACTTGACCCTCAACCCTAATGTACCTAATAACCTTGCTCTTATTCATATTTACTCTTAACTTTCTTCTTTCACACAATTTACCAAACTCAGTCACCAGCTTCTGCAGTTTCTCACATGAATCAGCCACAAGCGCTGTATCATCAGCGAACAACAACTGACTCACTTCCCAAGCTCTCTCATCCCCAACAGACTTCATACTTGTCCCTCTTTCCAAAACTCTTGCATTCACCTTCCTAACAACCCCATCCATAAACAAATTAAACAACCATGGAGACATCACACACCCCTGCCGCAAACCTACATTCACTGAGAACCAATCACTTTCCTCTCTTCCTACACGTACACATGCCTTACATCCTCGATAAAAAATTTTCACTGCTTCTAACAACTTGTCTCCCACACCATATATTCTTAATACCTTCCACAGAGCATCTCTATCAACTCTATCATATGCCTTCTCCAGATCCATAAATGCTACATACAAATCCATTTGCTTTTCTAAGTATTTCTCACATACATTCTTCAAAGCAAAAACCTGATCCACACATCCTCTCCAACTTCTGAAACCACACTTCTCTTCCCCAATCTGATGCTCTGTACATGCCTTCACCCTCTCAATCAATACCCTCCCATATAATTTACCAGGAATACTCAACAAACTTATACCTCTGTAATTTGAGCACTCACTCTTATCCCCTTTGCCTTTGTACAATATATATATATATATATATATATATATATATATATATATATATATATATATATATATATATATATATATATATATATATATATATATATATATATATATATATATATGTATATATATATATATATATATATATATATGAGAAATACTTAGAAAAGCAAATGGATTTGTATGTAGCATTTATGGATCTGAAGAAGGCACATGATAGAGTTGATAGAGATGCTCTGTGGAAGGTATTAAGAATATATGGTGTGGGAGGAAAGTTGTTAGAAGCAGTGAAAAGTTTTTATCGAGGATGTAAGGCATGTGTACGTGTAGGAAGAGAGGAAAGTGATTGGTTCTCAGTGAATGTAGGTTTGCGGCAGGGGTGTGTGATGTCTCCATGGTTGTTTAATTTGTTTATGGATGGGGTTGTTAGGGAGGTAAATGCAAGAGTTTTGGAAAGAGGGGCAAGTATGAAGTCTGTTGGGGATGAGAGAGCTTGGGAAGTGAGTCAGTTGTTGTTCGCTGATGATACAGCGCTGGTGGTTGATTCATGTGAGAAACTGCAGAAGCTGGTGACTGAGTTTGGTAAAGTGTGTGGAAGAAAGTTAAGAGTAAATGTGAATAAGAGCAAGGTTATTAGGTACAGTAGGGTTGATGGTCAAGTCAATTGGGAGGTGAGTTTGTATGGAGAAAAACTGGAGGAAGTGAAGTGTTTTAGATATCTGGGAGTGGATCTGGCAGCGGATGGAACCATGGAAGCGGAAGTGGATCATAGGGTGGGGGAGGGGGCGAAAATTCTGGGGGCCTTGAAGAATGTGTGGAAGTCGAGAACATTATCTCGGAAAGCAAAAATGGGTATGTTTGAAGGAATAGTGGTTCCAACAATGTTGTATGGTTGCGAGGCGTGGGCTATGGATAGAGTTGTGCGCAGGAGGATAGATGTGCTGGAAATGAGATGTTTGAGGACAATGTGTGGTCTGAGGTGGTTTGATCGAGTGAGTAACGTAAGGGTAAGAGAGATGTGTGGAAATAAAAAGAGCGTGTTTTGAAGTGGTTTGGTCACATGGGGAGAATGAGTGAGGAAAGATTGACCAAGAGGATATATGTGTCGGAGGTGGAGGGAACGAGGAGAAGAGGGAGACCAAATTGGAGGTGGAAAGATGGAGTGAAAAAGATTTTGTGTGATCGGGGCCTGAACATGCAGGAGGGTGAAAGGAGGGCAAGGAATAGAGTGAATTGGAGCGATGTGGTATACCGGGGTTGACGTGCTGTCAGTGGATTGAATCAAGGCATGTGAAGCGTCTGGGGTAAACCATGGAAAGCTGTGTAGGTATGTATATTTGCGTGTGTGGACGTATGTATATACATGTGTATGGGGGGGGGGTTGGGCCATTTCTTTCGTCTGTTTCCTTGCGCTACCTCGCAAACGCGGGAGACAGCGACAAAGTATAATAAAATAAATAAAATATATATATATATATATATATATATATATATATATATATATATATATATATATATATATATATATATATATATATATATATATATATATATTGATGGAGGGCAACAACGTGAACTGCTCTAGTGGATTTACTGACCCTCGCCATATTGATCGGTAACAGAGCAAATGGTTTTTTTTAAATTTGTTTTGTTACATTACTTGTTCATGTCTCGTTATTTTTTCCATAAGCATTTGATATCATACATTAGAGAGAGAGAGAGAAAGAGAGAGAGAGAGAGAGAGAGAGAGAGAGAGAGAGAGAGAGAGAGAGAGAGAGAGAGAGAGAGAGAGAGAGAGAGAGAGTTGTGTTATTACGATCCTGGCACGCAAGGCTGTGTTTCTTAATGACGGTTTCGTAACGGAGTCGTCCAGCAGTTTACCTCCCTCCCTCCATCCTACCTGCCCGGCTCTTGTGACTCACTCCTTACCTGTCATTTGTACCAGTTGTGTCTACTTTTACGTCCAGTTTTGTAGTGATTCTGTCAGTACTGGGTTTCCTTGTGGCAGACTAATGTCATCTCACAGATAAGGTAATTTGTATTATGTACTTAAGGTAATTCGTATCATGTAAAGATAATTTGCATTATGTAGTTCAGATAATTTGTATCTTATAGTTAAGATAATTTGTATTATGAAATTAATAATAACTGTTAATCTTTACTGAGTATATCATGATTGATGACTAGAATGATGCATTGAGTGGTCCAAAATCTACCTTATTCGTGATTCATTCGTTCATTCTCTTACTGTTGTGCTTCATTATAATGTCTAAGTATACATGGGCAGACATTAGACCAAGCTTTCTCTGTGTCTTGATATATCTAATCATACTTCTTAGCATGTTATGGGATACTAGCGTACCTCAGATGATTTCATTGGATATGATTTTTTCAATTCATGCCGTACTATATGTTTCACACAGACAACCCGCCACCTCATAAAGTTTTTAAATCCCAACACCAACACAGACTTCGTCCTGTCACCACCATGCCGAGGTATACGCTGGCCTGACCGTCAAATGGAAAGTTGAGGGGTTCCTTATTGTTAATGGGGGATATGTGGGATAGGTTGGTCTGGGTAACGAGATGTGTGTTCAACTACTTTTCTTATGTTATCGTTCCTTGATAATTCTTTCATACTGATTTGGATAATAAGTGGATGTGCTTTAAAGTTACCTGGGGACAAATTAAAGTTCTTAGTATTAACAATTAAGATAGATTCAATGACGTTACGTGTGGCATAATCAGATGAGGGGTATAATGCGACTGGGTTGTTTAGGTACCTTACTACAGGGTAATATCTTTCTTGCCAGTGGTTAGCAATTGCATTTCTACGGTCATCCCTGCGTACTGAATGACTGTGCCAATAGCATCTCTCAGTTACAATTTCACCGGTCTAGCTAATGTATACATCTGTACATGACTTACATTTGACGGTGGAAACACTTCCAACTTTCTGATAATTTGGCCTACTTTTGATTATGTTGTTTGTGATAGTGTTATTATATTGGAAGGCAGCATTGAAAACATTGCGTTTTAGTACCTGTATTATATCAGGTGGGTTCAGAGAACAGGGGAACACCAGACATTTAGACCCACACCTTTTCCACATGTTTGTCACTTGATGCATAAAATGTCTTCCTATCTTTCCATTAAGCCTTGTTCACAAACCAATTAGGATAACATAACTGCCTAAAGGTATGTCTTACATGACTACATTCATCTACCAAAGTTGTGGGATCACATATCTGTAATACTTTTACAAACATAGACATAACTACAGACATTTGTACAAAAGGATCATGTACCGAAAAGTAATGAATATATTTCTCAACACTGGTAGGTTTCCTGTGGATCTTAAACTATAAGTGATCAGATTCCTTACTTATCAACATATTAGGAAATGGCAATTTGTTTCCTTTTTCCCATTCAATCTTGAATTCGATAGTGGGGTGAATGTGATCTAATTCATTAAAGAAAACATGACAATCATGGGGAGATGACCATAGAAACAGCACATCATCAACGTATCTTAGCCAGATTTTTGGATGGTTACTGATTGAAGTTCAAATCTCAGCCTCTAGGTATTCCAGGGTTAAGATACTGAGAAAGGGAATAAGACGATTTCCCGTGCCAAGAAAAATATTGTTTATAGAAATTAGCTTCATCATCTTGGAAAACATTATTGGAAATACAAGCCTCTACTAAGTCATGCAGTGTTTATGGGCAAGTGTGATGCAAAAGTGAGATCAGATAATTTCTTCTTTAGGTATGTGATGGCTTCCTCAATGGGATCTCTAGTGACCAGGTGTTGGGTTTTAACAATTTTATGAAGTGTTTGCACCTAATGAGATGGACGGTCTTCGTGAAACATGTCGTACTGCACGTATTAAAACGAATGTCTTTCCTGGAAATGACAAACTCGGTCTAAACAAAGTTTCAAAGCGTCCATGTACTTCTTGTGTTCAAGAACGGTGTCTACACTCAAACTCATCATATTTCCTTTGTTTTAAAACCTTTCTACTGGCACGATAAATGTTCCAAATCCCGTTCATGGCCTCTCGTGCACCGGCAACCGAAAGGACGACAAATTTGGCCTCTATTTTGAACGTCTTGACGACCCTTGATCTAGTCGACCCTGAAGAACACCAGGCAGCAACGTGGAAATGTTCTTGATAACACCTAAATTGTTGTTTGTCTCTGTGTCATTGAGACACAGCCTCCCCGGGGCACAGTGCTATTGTCTTGCTCCCGCCAGTTTCTATGGTGTTGAGATACAGCAAGAGAGGCAGGAACGTACCACTCATTCTTCAAAGACATACAAAGGAAAGAAAATGGGACTCTTTTCGTGGTTGATTGAGGTAACAGAAGATAAAAGAAACAGTGAGCATTGTGGAGAGAGGAAAGATTATTTGATGACCGAGATGAGAAATTCCTGTATATTTTGTAGCTACGGAGGAGCATTTCATATCTTCAGTCTTGGACCTCTAACGATGTATATCTTGAGTGTGTTTTATGAACATTTATTGTACTGTTTCAATTACACTTAAGTTATAACATTTATTACCTTTCCTATCAAAGGAGAAATTGTTTTTCTCATTCGAGATAGAAACCTTATCCATTACAATGGCTAAAACCTGATAGAGGCAGTCTTGAATAGCGTCCTAAATCAAGACTGTTGAAGCCTCTGTTGACTTTGGATACCTGTGTTGGATCACGTCTTAACCTTTCTCTCACAGGATAAATAAGGTGGAGTAAACGGCTCCCATGGGATTTGATTCTCGGTCGCAGCTGCTGTCCTCTGTGGTAAGTTCTAATATCCATTCAGTTATCGTACTTGTCTTCCGTGGTGTAGTTTGCGCCCCACTGTGACACGGAAGAATTCCTAAAAGAACGTGTCCTAAAGGCATAAATGAGCGAACTGTACGAGTAACAGACACACAACTTTGGTTGTTTACTTGCTATACAGATAAACAAGAATGTTAGAGATAATAAAGAAAATAAATCTAATAAAAAGAGATATGGCAAAATCTGAGGTGTAGGTGTTAGCGTTCCTGACAAAGACGTATTCACGGGCCGCCCAGGGTTCAACGTGTAGGTTCGAATCATAGTTGCGACAGTTGGTCCACAGTCAACCCAACTGTTCGTCCACTCCTAAAGGTTAGTCGATGAAATAGGTACCTAGCTCAGGCCAGGGTATTTATATATATATATATATATATATATATATATATATATATATATATATATATATATATATATATATATATATATATATATATATATTACAGAGGCATAAGTTTGTTGAGTATTTCCTGGTAGATTATATGAGAGGGTATTGATTGAGAGGGTCAAGGCATGTACAGAGCATCAGATTGGGGAAGAGCAGTGTGGTTTCAGAAGTGGTAGAGGATGTGTGGATCAGGTGCTTGCTTTGAAGAATGTATGTGAGAAATACTTAGAAAAAACAAATGGATTTGTATGTAGCATTTATGGATCTGAAGAAGGCATATGATAGAGTTGATAGAGATGCTCCATGGAAGGTTTTAAGAATATATGGTGTGGGAGGCAAGTTGTTAGAAGCAGTGAAAAGTTTTTATCGAGGATGTAAGGCATGTGTACGTGTAGGAAGAGAGGAAAGTGATTGGTTCTCAGTGAATGTGGGTTTGCGGCAGGGTGTGTGATGTGTCCATGGTTGTTTAATTTGTTTATGGATGGGGTTGTTAGGGAGGTGAATGCAAGAGTTTTGGAAAGAGGGGCAAGTATGAAGTCTGTTGTGGATGAGAGAGCTTGGGAAGTGAGTCAGTTGTTGTTCGCTGATGATACAGCGCTGGTGGCTGATTCATGTAAGAAACTGCTGAAGTTGGTGACTGAGTTTGGTAAAGTGTGTGAAAGAAGAAAGTTAAGAGTAAATGTGAATAAGAGCAAGGTTATTAGGTACAGTAGCGTTGAGGGTCAAGTCAACTGGGAGGTAAGTTTGAATGAAGAAAAACTGGAGGAAGTAAAGTGTTTTAGATATCTGGGAGTGGATCTGGCGGTGGATGAAACCATGGAAGCGGAAGTGAATCATACGGTGGGGATGGGGGCGAAAATTCTGGAAGCCTTCAAGAATGTTTGAAAGTCGAGAACATTATCTCGGAAAGCAAGAATGGGTATGTTTGAAGGAATGGTGGTCCCGAAAATGTTGTATGGTTGCGAGGCGTGGGCTATGGATAGAGTTGTGCGCAGGAGGGTGGATATGCTGGAAATGAGATGTTTGAGGACAATATGTGGTGTGAGGTGGTTTGATCGAGTAAGTAATGTAAGGGTAAGAGAGATGTGTGGAAATAAAATGAGTGTGGTTGAGAGAGCAAAAGAGGGTGTTTTGAAATGGTTTGGTCATATGGAGAGAATGAGTGAGGAAAGATTGACCAAGAGGATATATGTGTCAGAGGTGGAGGTAACGAGGAGAAGTGGGAGACCAAATTGGAGGTGGAAAGATGGAGTGAAAAAGATTTTGAGTGATCGAATGGGACCTTTGTTGTCTTTTCCTAGCGCTACCTCGCACACATAAGGGGGGAGGGGGTTGTTATTCCATGTGTGGCGAGGTGGCGATGGGAACAAATAAAGGCAGACAGTATGAATTATGTACATGTGTATATATGTAAATGTGTGTGTGTGTATATATATGTGTACATTGAGATGTATAGGTATGAATACTTGCGTGTGTGGACCTGTATGTATATACATGTGTATGTGGGCGGGTTGGGCCATTCTTTCTTCTGTTTCCTTGCGCTATCTCGCTAACGCGGGAGACAGCGACAAAGCAAAATAAATAAATAAATATATATATATATATATATATATATATATATATATATATATATATATATATATATATATATATATATATATATATATATATATCTATATATATATATATATATATATATATATATATATATATATATATATATATATATATATATATATATATATATAAATATAAAGTCAGTAAAGTCAGGGGTTAGTGAGAGGACAAGAGCAAGGGAAGGAGCAGCACTACTCCTCAAACAGGAGTTGTGGGAGTATGTGATAGAGTGTAAGAAAGTAAATTCTAGATTGATATGGGTAAAACTGAGAGTTGATGGAGAGAGATGGGTGATTATTGGTGCATATGCACCTGGGCATGAGAAGAAAGATCATGAGAGGCAAGTGTTTTGGGAGAAGCTGAATAAGTGTGTTAGTGGTTTTGATGCACAAGACCGGGTTATAGTGATGGGTGATTTGATTGCAAAGGTGAGTAATGTGGCGGTTGAGGAAATAATTGGTATATATGGGGTGTTCAGTGTTGTAAATGGAAATGGCGAAGAGCTTGTAGATTTTTGTGCTGAAAAAGGAATGGTGATTGGGAATACCTGGTTTAAAAAGCGAGGCATACATAAGTATACGTATGTAAGTAGGAGAGATGGCCAGAGAGCGTTATTGGATTACGTGTTAATTGATAGGCGCGTAAAAGAGAGACTTTTGGATGTTAATGTGCTGAGAGGTGCAACTGAGGGATGTCTGATCATTCTCTTATGAGGCGAAGGTGAAGATTTGTAGGGGTTTTCAGAAAAGAGGGAGAATGTTGGGGTGAAGAGATAGGTGAGGGTAAGTGAGCTTGGGAAGGAGACTTGTGTGAGGAAGTACCAGGAGAGACTGAGTACAGAATGGAAAAAGGTTAGAACAAAGGAGGTAAGGGGAGTGGGGGAGGAATGGAATGTATTTAGGAAAGTAGTGATGGCTTGCGCAAAAGATGCTTGTGGCATGAGAAGCGTGGGAGGTGGGTTGATTAGAAAGGGTAGTGAGTGGTGGGATGAAGAAGTAAGATTATTAGTGAAAGAGAAGAGAGAGGCATTTGGACGATTTTTGCAGGGAAAAAATGCAAATGAGTGGGTGATGTATAAAAGAAAGAGGCAGGAGGTCAAGAGAAAGGTGCAAGAGGTGAAAAAGAGGGCAAATGAGAGTTGGGGTGAGAGAGTATCATTAAATTTTAGGGAGAATGAAAAGATGTTTTGGAAGGATGTAAATGAAGTGCGAAAGACAAGGGAGCAAATGGGAACTTCAGTGAAGGGGGCTAATGGGGAGGTGACAACAAGTAGTGGTGATGTGAGAAGGAGATGGAGTGAGTATTTTGAAGGTTTGTTGAACGTGTTTGATGATAGAGTGGCAGATATAGGGTGTTTTGGTCGAGGTGGTGTGCAAAGTAAGACCGTTAGGGAAAATGATTTGGTAAATAGAGAAGAGGTAGTAAAATCTTTGCGGAAGATGAAAGCCGGCAAGGCAGCAGGTTTGGATGGTATTGCAGTGGAATTTATTAAAATACACACACACACACACATATATATATATATATATATATATATATATATATATATATATATATATATATATATATATATATATATATATATATATATATATATATATATATATATATATATATATATATATCGTTAATGAGTTAATCGTGATCAGAACTTCAGTTACCCATTTGGTCTCAGGTAAAAAAAAATCTTAGATCATACTACAGACCAGGGAGGTATTATGTTGATAAAAAATAGAACGTCTGACAACCGTAATTAATTCATTTCCATGTTTACAAACTACCTTTACCCACGTAAGACTTTCGGAGGATTGTAGATATTCTGTGGAGAAGAAAATAAAATCCGTTTTTGATTTCTCTCGACTTACATAACGTTATCAATACCCTTTTCATTTCTATGTTTTTCCGTTCGTGGAAGACTTCTTCAAAGACCGGGAGAAGGTCAAGCTTTGCCTAAGTCTTGATGTACTTCCTTGAAGAAAAAACAATCTGGCAGAGATAATTATAATATATCAGTGGAAGGATCTTACTGGATCAGTAGTGAAGAGTGGAATGTCAAGCCAAACTCTAAACCTTTTACATTTACATTGGTGTAAAAAAGGATGTCAAGGAGAAAGGTATTTGTGCATTTCAGTATTCCGTTTGTTGGTCCATTTCTGATTCACTCAGAATCTAGTCATCCAAGTCAAAAGAAAAAGAATATCTTGCAGCGTCTCTAACATATTTTTTGCGAAATATCGTTTATATTCATCCTATAAAATGAAATGAGATTTGAGAAGAGAAGACCGGCTTCTCTCATCTTCTATAAGTTTACTAAATTCCCATCTTCCCTATTTAGCATACCCATCTTCCCTATTTCGCACACCCATCTTCCCTATTTAGCATAATACCTATCTTCCCTATTTTTCACACACATCTTCCCTATTTCGCACACCCATCTTCCCTAATTAGCACGCCCCATCTTCCCGATTTAGCACGCCCATCTTCCCTATTTCGCACACCCATCTTCCCTATTTCGCACACCCATCTTCCCTATTTAGTACGCCGCACCTTCCCTATTTCTCCCACTTTTCCTGCAACATACATAAAAAACTAACAGACTCTTAACTTATCCACAAAATCTATAACTCTCTTCATTCAGCTGAACAAATCATGTTTCACGGTATCACAGTGATGCATGTGTTCAGATACCATTCCATGACGAGTTCTGCTCCGTCTGTTTGAGAGTTTACCATTATACTAACCCTCCTGGATCATAGAGGTCAGGGTCTGTACATTATCCTCAGACTAAATATGCATGTTCCAGACTGGAGCATCGTGGCAATCCCTTCCTACTGTAGACTCGATTCTCCTCCGTATGACACTTCCTCCTTCACTGAATTAAATTCTCAGTTCCTCTGTATTAAATTCTTGATATAATACTAACTACTACCGTTGATCCCGCTAGACGGTCGTATGTAGTTAGACGGGAGCAATGTGTGTGCATCTGTAAACACATGCATGCGATTAGATATTGCACGTACATTAACTTCCATTCTGTCCTTATTATGGATCATCTAGAACGCACTCCATTAAGAAGCAGGGAAATGATTGCCTCCTTTGGAGCGAGATGGTCTTTAAAGAAGCTATAGAATTCCTCTCTGTGCACTGAATATAATGCAGCCTATTCGAAGATGGCATCTCGTCCATGGTGTAACCACCTGCAGGTGGAGTACAGTCTCTCTCTCTCTCTCTCTCTCTCTCTCTCTCTCTCTCTCTCTCTCTCTCTCTCTCTCTCTCTCTCTCTCTCTCTCTCTCTCTCTATCATATGACCCGCACCTATCATTCTCTCGCCACAACAATAACAACAACACAATAGTAACACACAAAATGTCACAAGATTTGGACAAGAATAATAAAGGCCCGTCATCTTATATAACCAAATCCGCTTCACTTTAAACCTCGCCTCACCTGCCTGGTCTTCCGTCCTCTTAAAAGCAAATATAACAAAGCTATAAACCACACAAAATGGTGACCTCAGAACAGACACAGGCTGCCTTTAGCTGAAAACACAATCACAGTGAAGCAAAGATCCTCCTAATGTAGTCCCACATCAACATGCTAGGCGCTGTAAAACTGACCCCTTTCTTATACTTCAGTCACCTTTACTTACAGATCGTACTTTCCCCCAACGTATGAAACAATGATAAATCACATACTTTCTTTCTTTTTCTTTCAAACTATTCGCCATTTCCCGCATTAGCGAGGTAGCGTTAAGAACAGATGACTGGGCCTTTGAGGGAATACCCTCACCTGGCCCAATTCTCTGTTCCTTCTTTTGGAAAATTAAAAAAAAAAAAAAAAAAAAAAAAAAACGAGAGGGGAGGATTTCCAGCCCCCCGCTCCCTCCCCTTTTAGTCGCCTTCTACGACACGCAGGGAATACGTGGGAAGTATTCTTGCTCCCCTATCCCCAGGGATACATGATGAGATAATCTAACAATCAGTAAATAGCTCAGTCCTAACCTCCATTCCACCAGTCATACACCCATAAGACACCACCCTTCCCAGACAGACTCAAGTTACACTACCTCATCTACGCGCTGGACATCACCCAACAGTACGACACTAGCAAACACCGTTTTAAGATAACTTAAGACCCTTCATGACTCCAATGCATCGGCCATAAAGAAGACACAAAACGCTTAGAAATCAACTGCTTTTCAGTCTTTGCCCACATACCTACACACATGTGGTTCCCACTGGTGGACGAGGCTAGCTTTCCGACTGCCACAGGGAGCTTCTTAAGGATAGAAGGAATTCTTGGGGTAGGAAGAAGGAAGTATATATTTCATATATATTTCCTTCACACTTGACCACTGTTCGCCGCGTTAGCGAGGTACGCCTGGAACAGATAGAACTACAGGTTCCTTGTCCACAACCAGGCCCCACAGACTTTTCCAGTGTTTTTCCAGGCTGCTTCATATGCCCTGGTTCAGTCAAAGAACAACACGTGGCACCCTGTACATACCAGCGCTTCAGTTTATTCTATCCCGTGCACGCCTTACACCCTCCTGCAAGTCAGACCCCAAACGTTTAAAACCTTTTTTCACTCCATCGCCTTATATCTAGTTTGGTCTCCTGCTACTTCTCCCTCTCAGTACTGACACACATATAACCTCTTAGTCAACCCTGCCTGACTCATTCCACCTATGTTTACAACATTTCAGAACATGCTCTTGAGCTCTCTCAACCATACCCTTCTTATTACCACTCTTCTCTCTCACCCTGTCATTTTGTACCCCATCGACCCTTCTCAAACGATATCTTGTCCTCATACGTTTAATTCCCAATCCTTTCACCCTCATGCTTACGCCTCACATCCACACAGTCAGGATGACTATACCATCAAACACACACATCTTTACCCTCACAGATGATGACCATCTTTCAACACATTCCTCAATGTGCTTAGGACCTCTGCCCTCTCTTCCCAAATCTATAGCTCACTTCAGCTTCCACGACTGCACTCGCTGCCAAGTCCACTCCCAGATCTAAAACATTCCAGGCTGAGAGAAGGTTCAGAATCTATTCGAAGCAGGTATTCAGAAGCTTCGATACTCCCGATCTAAGCAGATATTTACGGCTAACTTTGTGGGATTTCACTAGTAATAATGTGGTCACAAATTTGTGGGCAAACACTTTACCTCTAATGAGGCCAAAGCACTGGATTGTTAACATATGGAACGATCTACCAGTCACAATAGTTCAAGATAGCACTCTAACTGCGCCGTGGAATATATTCGACGAACACTTTAATACAAGTTCACGACTAACGTTAACCATATGCTGTTCATCAGTCACATATATAGTGTATAGATACAGTGGTGCACAAAAGTCCCTCTCCCCAGCCAGCCACTGTCCGAATCACCCTAGGGTCGATCAACGAAGTAGTGAGGGAAGTACCTTGAAGACCTGATAGATGTCGCCCCGTATCGTGTGTGTGTGTGTGTGTGTGTGAAGGGGACGGGGGTTGTAGGGGGAGAGTGTGCGAGGAGAGGAAGGTTGTGTATAGATAGACAACGCCACGATATCTCCTATATACTGACAACATTACGAATATGGTGGTAATGGGTCATATTGTGGCTAGGTTGTGGAAGGGACTTTTGAGCGCCAGTGTACCACAACAGAAGCCTTTTGTTTACTTGTATACTGTTACCTGGCTGACTTCTGTTTCTGATTTCGTGAAGACCCATCGTCTGTTGTTGTTTGCATGCCTCTGTATTTTTTTGTTGCTCCTCGGCAGATATTGGCGTCAGGTGATGGGACAACACACTTCTAAGTACAAGACACCCGTGTGTGGAGTGATTGCCTAACTGTATTGTATGGGAAGAGAGTTCCACACTTGTGGGGTCTGTTTCATGTGCCATTACCACATATATATGTGTGTTTTGGGGAGAGAGTTCTACACGCGTGGGACCCCCATATCACACGTGATTACTACATATATATGTGTTAAGGGGAGTATGTTCTAGAATCGTAGGACACATTTAATGTGCGATCACTATATATTAGACCTTTAAGGGGAGAATTTTACAATCATGGTGCCCCGGCTCTTAAACTTGTATATATGTACCAGGTCATTTCTCCTACGTATGCATGTACACACACACACACACACACGCACACACACACACACACACACACACACACACACACAGGAACCCATTTATCGATCAGCAACGAGCGGAAGATGAAATACTAGGTTGGGTGTGAACTATCTGCCACACTCTGGACTAGCCAGTGCTGACTCATAGTCAGTAACACTAACCAGTACAAAATGTGTGTGTGTGTGTGTGTGTGTGTGTGTGTGTGTGTGTGTGTGTGTGTGTGTGTGTTCAAATTGCATTTTCACTCAGTTCATTATCTTCTAAAATATCCTTTATCTTAACTCTTGTAACTCTGGCTACAAAGTTAGTCAAGACTTGCAACCATCTCATCAGAATTCATACAGGAGGAGGGAAATATATTCATGCCTGACGCAGGGAAATATATTCATGCCTGACGCAGGGAAATATATTCATGCCTGACGCAGGGAAATATATTCATGCCTGACGCAGGGAAATATATTCATGCCTGACGCAGGGAAATATATTCATGCCTGACGCAGGGAAGTATATTCATGCATGACGCAGGGAAATATATTCATGCCTGACTCAGGGAGATATATATCATGCCTGACGCAGGGAAATATATTTCGTGCCTGACGCAGGGAAATATATTCATGCCTAACGCAGAGAAATATATTCATGCCTGACGCAGGGAAATATATTCATGCCTGACGCGGGGAGATATATTTTATGCCTGACGCAGGGAAGTATATTCATGCCTGACGCAGGGAAATATATTTCATGCCTGACGCAGGGAAATATATTTCATGCCTGACGCAAGGAAATATATTTCATGCCTGACGCAAGGAAATATATTTCATGCCTGACGCAGTAAAATATATTTCATGCCTGACACGGGGAAATATATTCATGCCTGACGCATGGAAATATATTTCATGCCTGACGCGGGGAAATATATTCATGCCTGACGCAAGGAATTATATTTCATGCCTGACGCAGTAGAATATATTTCATGCCTGACGCAGGGAAATATATCTCATGCCTGACGCAAGGAAATATATCTCATGCCTGACGCAAGGAAATATATTTCATGCCTGACGCATGGAAATATATTTCATGCCTGACGCGGGGAAATATATTCATGCCTGACGCAAGGAAATATATTTCATGCCTGACGCAGTAGAATATATTTCATGCCTGACGCAGGGAAATATATTCATGCCTGACGCACGACGAATCATCGCATCCTTAGGGACGTGAACCGACCGACGGACCAGGTCTCCCTCAAGCCTTACATCAGAAATGGTCGTTTATAGAAGGTTCTTGTTAGATGTGTGGCTTCAGTGATGTGAGGAAGGAGTTTACGAAGCGACTCAGAGCGATAAACATGTATATGTGAACGCAATGAAACGGAAAGGGCGAGGGAGATGTGACGGATGAATTGTATGGTGTGGGAGAGATGGGAAGGAACATAGTGAGTGTACACGACATATGGAAGAATGAGGTTTAGTCAGTAGCAAATTACGGAAGGTTTTTAATGAAGATGGCAAGAATAAAGGGATGATTGGAACTAAGCGCTAGATGATGTAGGAAATGAACGGAATGAACCGAAGCTTTCCAAATAGCCCGTCTTAAGGGTTGGTGGAATGAAGGTGACATAAACGAGGGAACATAATGGTATTGATCAAGACGAGCATTATGAGCAAATGGGGTTGCTAATGGGAGGACAGGGAAGAGCAGAGCTTCTCTTCGTCTCGTGGAACACTTTGACATGTAAATCACTGACACGTTTATCAGGATTTGATCAACAGATATAGTCTTACGGTATATTGTCTGCAGCTGATATATATATAAGGAACTGTTCTGATACGTGATCATACTAAGATGATATATCATGTGGGGGGTCATTGGAGTGAGAAGAGATGTCATTTAGGGACCACCAAACATCCATGTGATGCATAGTACTCGAGCATTGAACCCGTATTGATAAAGAAGGTATAAATAGCAGAGCAGTTTTGAAATGAGAGATGTTAACATAGATATGTCATGAAGGGTAAAACTATGAATGAAGCAAATGATGTTTTTTAGGAGAGTGTGTAAGAATTAGGTACATCCAAGGAGAGAAATGTGAATATAGGAGTGGTATCATGTATGCTGGGTAGGAGAAGCGTGAAGAAGAAAAGTACTAGACAGTGGAATGAAGACATAAGCTTTAAGAAAAAAGAATTGGAATGTTCCTATGTCCCATAAGCAACTTGGATCATATTATTTGGCAGTAATATAGCTACTATCTCAGTCACAGTCGGAGGCAGGTTGTAAGAAACTTTAACATTTTGTTAACAAACGTCATGCACTTCAAACACAAGCCAACTGAAATAGCCAAAAACGAGATTATTATAACGATAGTTGACCCCCACCACTGTTGAAACTGGGATCATAATTACAATATCTCTTCCTCCTTCACCTCCTCCTCTCCCTCTTCCTCTTCCTCCTCTTCTTCTTCCTCCTCCTCCTCCTCCTTCTTCATTATGGTAACACAAATCATTTTCAAAGGACTAACTCCTCCTTAGTAACTGACACCATGTCCACAAGATTCAGTTCCACGTCAACTTAATTCATGTTCAAAAAACCGACTTTTTTCCACCGACTTAACTGTTACATCGTCCACAACTCACATACCACCTCAGTAACACTTACTTGAAGGTCCATCACAGAACCAGACAACGTGTGCTGGGGGCAAGTGGATACCGATGTTGACCATATGTTATGCATGGGCCCGACGGGGTACGAACCGTGGACACGGAACTTGGCCTGCAGCTAAGCCAACTCTTCATCCTCCTCTCAGCCATGTCGAATGAATAGATACATGGCTTAGTCTGTGAGACTGCTGAGATTTGGCAGGTGTAGACCCCGTTGATCATGGATGCGAGACGAAGGGTATCCGATTTCTTGTAATCGAATAGCTCTTTTCACTATTAGGGTCGATCATAGCCGAGCTGTAAGCGTTCCCGAACACCCCGGCAAAAGGTCCTAGGGCTCGAATCCTGGCTGTAGGAGGGTATTATATATATATATATATATATATATATTTTTTTTTTTTTTTTTTTTATACTTTGTCGCCGTCTCCCGCGTTTGCGAGGTAGCGCAAGGAAACAGACGAAAGAAATGGCCCAACCCCCCCCCCATACACATGTACATACACACGTCCACACACGCAAATATACATACCTACACAGCTTTCCATGGTTTACCCCAGACGCTTCACATGCCTTGCTTCAATCCACTGACAGCACGTCAACCCCTGTATACCACATGACTCCAATTCACTCTATTTCTTGCCCTCCTTTCACCCTCCTGCATGTTCAGGCCCCGATCACACAAAATCTTTTTCACTCCATCTTTCCACCTCCAATTTGGTCTCCCTCTTCTCCTTGTTCCCTCCACCTCCGACACATATATCCTCTTGGTCAATCTCTCCTCACTCATTCTCTCCATGTGCCCAAACCATTTCAAAACACCCTCTTCTGCTCTCTCAACCACGCTCTTTTTATTTCCACACATCTCTCTTACCCTTACGTTACTTACTCGATCAAACCACCTCACACCACACATTGTCCTCAAACATCTCATTTCCAGCACATCCATCCTCCTGCGCACATCTCTATCCATAGCCCACGCCTCGCAACCATACAACATTGTTGGAACCACTATTCCCTCAAACATACCCATTTTTGCTTTCCGAGATAGTGTTCTCGACTTCCACACATTTTTCAAGGCTCCCAAAATTTTCGCCCCCTCCCCCACCCTATGATCCACTTCCGCTTCCATGGTTCCATCCGCTGACAGATCCACTCCCAGATATCTAAAACACTTCACTTCCTCCAGTTTTTCTCCATTCAAACTCACCTCCCAATTGACTTGACCCTCACCCCTACTGTACCTAATAACCTTGCTCTTATTCACATTTACTCTCAACTTTCTTCTTCCACACACTTTACCAAACTCAGTCACCAGCTTCTGCAGTTTCTCACATGAATCAGCCACCAGCGCTGTATCATCAGCGAACAACAACTGACTCACTTCCCAAGCTCTCTCATCCCCAACAGACTTCATACTTGCCCCTCTTTCCAGACTCTTGCATTTACCTCCCTTACAACCCCATCCATAAACAAATTAAACAACCATGGAGACATCACACACCCCTGCCGCAAACCTACATTCACTGAGAACCAATCACTTTCCTCTCTTCCTACACGTACACATGCCTTACATCCTCGATAAAAACTTTTCACTGCTTCTAACAACTTGCCTCCCACACCATATATTCTTAATACCTTCCACAGAGCATCTCTATCAACTCTATCATATGCCTTCTCCAGATCCATAAATGCTACATACAAATCCATTTGCTTTTCTAAGTATTTCTCACATACATTCTTCAAAGCAAACACCTGATCCACACATCCTCTACCACTTCTGAAACCACACTGCTCTTCCCCAATCTGATGCTCTGTACATGCCTTCACCCTCTCAATCAATACCCTCCCATATAATTTACCAGGAATACTCAACAAACTTATACCTCTGTAATTTGAGCACTCACTCTTATCCCCTTTGCCTTTGTACAATGGCACTATGCACGCATTCCGCCAATCCTCAGGCACCTCACCATGAGTCATACATACATTAAATAACCTTACCAACCAGTCAACAATACAGTCACCCCCTTTCTTAATAAATTCCACTGCAATACCATCCAAACCTGCTGCCTTGCCGGCTGTCATCTTCCGCAAAGCTTTCACTACCTCTTCTCTGTTTACCAAATCATTTTCCCTAACCCTCTCACTTTGCACACCACCTCGACCAAAACACCCTATATCTGCCACTCTATCATCAAACACATTCAACAAACCTTCAAAATACTCATTCCATCTCCTTCTCACATCACCGCTACTTGTTATCACCTCCCCATTTACGCCCTTCACTGAAGTTCCCATTTGCTCCCTTGTCTTACGCACCCTTATTTACCTCCTTCCAGAACATCTTTTTATTTCCCTAAAATTTACTGATAGTCTCTCACCCCAACTCTCATTTGCCCTTTTTTTCACCTCTTGCACCTTTCTCTTGACCTCCTGTCTCTTTCTTTTATACTTCTCCCACTCAATTGCATTTTTTCCCTGCAAAAATCGTCCAAATGCCTCTCTCTTCTCTTTCACTAATACTCTTACTTCTTCATCCCACCACTCACTACCCTTTCTAAACAGCCCACCTCCCACTCTTCTCATGCCACAAGCATCTTTTGCGCAATCCATCACTATATATATATATATATATATATATATATATATATATATATATATATATATATATATATATATATATATATATATATATTTTTTTTTTTTTTTTTTTTATACTTTGTCGCTTTGTCGCAAGGAAACAGACGAAAGAAATGGGCCCACCCCCCCCCCCCATACACATGTATATACATACGTCCACACACGCAAATATACATACCTACACAGCTTTCCATGGTTTACCCCAGACGCTTCACATGCCTTGATTCAATCCACTGACAACACGTCAACCCCGGTATACCACATCGCTCCAATTCACTCTATTCCTTGCCCTCCTTTCACCCTCCTGCATGTTCAGGCCCCGATCACACAAAATCTTTTTCACTCCATCTTTCCACCTCCAATTTGCTCTCCCTCTTCTCCTTGCTCCCTCCACCTCCGACACATATATCCTCTTGGTCAATCTTTCCTCACTCATTCTCTCCATGTGCCCAAACCACTTCAAAACACCCTCTTCTGCTCTTTTTATTTCCACACATCTCTCTTACCCTTACGTTACTCACTCGATCAAACCACCTCACACCACACATTGTCCTCAAACATCTCATTTCCAGCACATCCATCCTCATGCGCACAACTCTATCCATAGCCCACGCCTCGCAACCATACAACATTGTTGGAACCACTATTACTTCAAACATACCCATTTTTGCTTTCCGAGATAATGTTCTCGACTTTCAAACATTCTTCAAGGCTACCAGAATTTTCGCCCCCTCCCCCACCCTATGATTCACTTCCGCTTCCATGGTTCCATCCGCTGCCAGATCCACTCCCAGATATCTAAAACGCTTTACTTCCTCCAGTTTTTCTCCATTCAAACTTACCTCCCAATTGACTTGACCCTCAACCCAACTGTACCTAATAACCTTGCTCTTATTCACATTTACTCTTAACTTTCTTCTTTCACACACTTTACCAAACTCAGTCACCAGCTTCTGCAGTTTCTCCCATGAATCAGCCACCAGCGCTGTATCATCAGCGAACAACAACTGACTCACTTCCCAAGCTCTCTCATCCCCAACAGACTTCATACTTGCCTCTCTTTCCAAAACTCTTGCAATTACCACCCTAACAACCCCATCCATAAACAAATTAAACAGCCATGGAGACATCACACACCCCTGCCGCAAACCTACATTCACTGAGAACCAATCACTTTCCTCTCTTCCTACACGTACACATGCCTTACATCCTCGATAAAAACTTTTCACTGCTTCTAACAACTTTCCTCCCACACCATATATTCTTAATACCTTCCACAGAGCATCTCTATCAACTCTATCATATGCCTTCTCCAGATCCATAAATGCTACATACAAATCCATTTGCTTTTCTAAGTATTTCTCACATACATTCTTCAAAGCAAACACCTGATCCACACATCCTCTACCACTTCTGAAACCACACTGCTCTTCCCCGATCTGATGCTCTGTACATGCCTTCACCCTATCAATCAATACCCTCCCATATAATTTACCAGGAATACTCAACAAACTTATACCTCTGTAATTTGAGCACTCACTCTTATCCCCTTTCCCTTTGTACAATGGCACTATGCAAGCATTCCGCCAATCCTCAGGCATATCACTATGAGTCATAAATATATTGAATAACCTTACCAACCAGTCAACAATATAGTCACCCCCTTTTTTCATAAATTCCATTGCAATAGCATCTAAACCCGCTGCCTTGCCGGCTTTTATCTTCCGCAAAGCTTTTACTACCTCTTCTCTGTTTACCAAATCATGCTCCCTAACCCTTTCACTTTGCACACCACCTCGACCAAAACACCCTATAACTGCCACTCTATCATCAAACACATTCAACAAACCTTCAAAATACTCACTCTATCTCCTTCTCACATTACCACTACTTGTTATCACCTCCCCATTTGCGCCCTTCACTGAAGTTCCCATTTGCTCCCTTGTCTTACGCACTTTATTTACCTCCTTCCAGAACATCTTTTTATTCTCCCTAAAATCTAATGATACTCTCTCACCCCAACTCTCATTTGCCCTTTTTTTCACCTCTTGTACCTTTCTCTTGACCTCCTGTCTCTTTCTTTTATACATCTCCCACTCAATTGCATTTTTTCCCTGCAAAAATCGTCCAAATACCTCTCTCTTCTCTTTCACTAATACTCTTACTTCTTCATCCCACCACTCACTACCCTTTCTAATCAACCCACCTCCCACTCTTCTCATGCCACAAGCATCTTTTGCGCACTCCATCACTGATTCCCTAAATAAATCCCATTCCTCCCCAACTCCCCTTACTTCCATTGTTCTCACCTTTTTCCATTCTGTACTCAGTCTCTCCTGGTACTTCCTCACACAGTTCTCCTTCCCAAGCTCACTTACTCTCACCACCCTCTTCACCCCAACATTCACTCTTCTTTTCTGAAAACCCATACAAATCTTCACCTTAGCCTCCACAAGATAATGATCAGACATCCCTCCAGTTGCACCTCTCAGCACATTAACATCCAAAAGTCTCTCTTTCGCACGCCTGTCAATTAACATGTAATCCAATAACGCTCTCTGGCCATCTCTCCTACTTACATAAGTATACTTATGTATATCTCGCTTTTTAAACCAGGTATTCCCAATCATCAGTCCTTTTTCAGCACATAAATCTACAAGCTCTTCACCATTTCCATTTACAACACTGAACACCCCATGTATACCAATTATTCCCTCAACTGCCACATTACTCACCCTTGCATTCAAATCACCCATCACTAAACCCGGTCTCGTGCATCAAAACCACTAACACACTCATTCAGCTGCTCCCAAAACACTTGCCTCTCATGATCTTTCTTCTCATGCCCGGGTGCATATGCACCAATAATCACCCACCTCTCTCCATCAACTTTCAGTTTTACCCATATTAATCGTAAAATTAATCGTAAAATGTAGAAAAATGTAGCTTAGACATTGAAGCTAATTGATACAGTGGTTAAATTGATGAGAACTGCTATTGACGTTTGTGTAAATAAATTATACATTTCCTTTTTCCATAGCCAGAGGTTGAACGATTATGTGACATTCATTTTTTCATTCATTTCAAGCTAGAAGTTTCAGTTTTCTAAATTGTTTCTTACATTTTTCAAATGTATATATATGTATGTGTGTGTGTGTGTATATGTGCGTATGTATGTGTGTGGGTGTGTGTATGTGTATATGTATATATATATGTATATTGTCCCTGGGGATGGGGGTGAAAGAATACTTCCCACGTGTTCCTCGCGTGTCGTAGAAAGCGACTAGAGGGGACGGGAGCGGGGGGCCAGAAATCCTCCCCTCCTTGTATTAACTTTCTAAAATGGGAAACAGAAGAAGGAGTCACGCGGGAAGTGCTCATCCTCCTCGAAGGCTCAGAGTGGGGTGCCTAAATGTGTGTGGATGTAACCAAGATGTGAAAAAAGGAGGATAGGTAGTATGTTTGAGGAAAGGAACCTGGATGTTTTGGCTCTGAGTGAAACGAAGCTCAAGGGTAAAGGGGAAGAGTGGTTTGGGAATGTCTGGGGAGTAAAGTCAGGGGTTAGTGAGAGGACAAGAGCAAGGGAAGGAGTAGCAATACTCCTGAAACAGGAGTTGTGGGAGTATGTGATAGAATGTAAGAAAGTAAATTCTCGATTAATATATATATATATATACATATATATATATATATATATATATATATATATATATATATATATATATATATATATATATATTATATATATATATATGAAAGAAAAAGATATATATATATATATATATATATATATATATATATATATATATATATATATATATATATATATATATATATATATATATATATATATATATATATATATATCTATATATATATTTTTTTTTTTTTTTTTTTTTTTTTTTTTTTTTATACTTTGTCGCTGTCTCCCGCGTTTGCGAGGTAGCGCAAGGAAACAGACGAAGGAAATGGCCCAACCCCCCCCATACACATGTACATACACACGTCCACACACACAAATATACATACCTACACAGCTTTCCATGGTTTACCCCAGACGCTTCACATGCCTTGATTCAATCCACTGACAGCACGTCAACCCCGGTATACCACATCGCTCCAATTCACTCTATTCCTTGCCCTCCTTTCACCCTCCTGCATGTTCAGGCCCCGATCACACAAAATCTTTTTCACTCCATCTTTCCACCTCCAATTTGGTCTCCCTCTTCTCCTCGTTCCCTCCACCTCCGACACATATATCCTCTTGGTCAATCTTTCCTCACTCATTCTCTCCATGTGCCCAAACCATTTCAAAACACCCTCTTCTGCTCTCTCAACCACGCTCTTTTTATTTCCACACATCTCTCTTACCCTTACGTTACTCACTCGATCAAACCACCTCACACCACACATTGTCCTCAAACATCTCATTTCCAGCACATCCATCCTCCATCGCACAACTCTATCCATAGCCCACGCCTCGCAACCATACAACATTGTTGGAACCACTATTCCTTCAAACATACCCATTTTTGCTTTCCGAGATAATGTTCTCGACTTCCACACATTCTACAAGGCCCCCAGGAATTTTCGCCCCCTCCCCCACCCTATGATCCACTTCCGCTTCCATGGTTCCATCCGCTGCCAGATCCACTCCCAGATATCTAAAACACTTCACTTCCTCCAGTTTTTCTCCATTCAAACTCACCTCCCAATTGACTTGACCCTCAACCCTACTGTACCTAATAACCTTGCTCTTATTCACATTTACTCTTAACTTTCTTCTTCCACACACTTTTCCAAACTCAGTCACCAGCTTCTGCAGTTTCTCACATGAATCAGCCACCAGCGCTGTATCATCAGCGAACAACAACTGACTCACTTCCCAAGCTCTCTCATCCCCAACAGACTTCATACTTGCCCCTCTTTCCAAAACTCTTGCATTTACCTCCCTAACAACCCCATCCATAAACAAATTAAACAACCATGGAGACATCACACACCCCTGCCGTAACCTACATTCACTGAGAACCAATCACTTTCCTCTCTTCCTACACGTACACATGCCTTACATCCTCGATAAAAACTTTTCACTGCTTCTAACAACTTTCCTCCCACACCATATATTCTTAATACCTTCCACAGAGCATCTCTATCAACTCTATCATATGCCTTCTCCAGATCCATAAATGCTACATACAAATCCATTTGCTTTTCTAAGTATTTCTCACATACATCTTCAAAGCAAACACTGATCCACACATCCTCTACCACTTCTGAAACCACACTGCTCTTCCCCAATCTGATGCTCTGTACATTCCTTCACCCTCTCAATCAATATCCTCCCATATAATTACCAGGAATACTCAACAAACTTATACTCTGTAATTTGAGCACTCACTCTTATCCCCTTTGCTTTTGTACAATGGCACTATGCCATATATATATAATATATATATATATATATAATATATATATATATATATATATATATATATATATATATATATAATATATATATATATATATATATATATATATATATAATATATATATATATAATATATATATAGATAATCTTTTCTTTCAACTATTTCGCCATTTCCCGACTCAGCGAGGTAGCGTTAAGAACAGAGGACTGGCCTCTGAGGAATATCCTCACCTGGCCCCCTCACTGTTCCTTCTTTTGGAAAAAATAGGAAATAAAAAAATATATATATACGTTGAGTTTATCAGCCCATGATTACAGCATTCAGTTTTCCTGTGTTGTCATAGTTACTACAGGAAAAAGAACTGCCCATCTGCCACATTATATGTGATCATAATCACAATACTACGTGCCCAACACAATAAACACAATCATTTTCAGAACGCTGGCTCGTCCCTCCGCCAAATCCAGTACCATATAACGTATGATTCACAATACTTCACCAAATCGCCCACCACTTGGCTCGGTACTAAACTTTTTACTCCAGAAAGATAAACGATGATAAAGGGTCGAATAGGCAAGACCTTGAAGAGAATGTTCTTCTCTTCGTGGGTCAACTACGCGGGTCTTGCCGATTTTAAGACTCGAGATTTGTTTTTTAAAGGGATAGCGAAAAACGCCCATGGGGCAATGTTTCGAAACCCACTACAACACTATAATACACCACCATACAAGGCATTTCTCTCCGAATGTGTCTCTGCTTTTGGGTCCAACACTTTCCACTAACACCATTCGTTCAGTTTTTACTCGAAGTGGAGCGGGTAACTTGGGATGGAGGAGGAGGGGGGAGAAGGGGGCAAATCAAAAACTGTAGGTGCTCAGGACACCCCCTACATATATACACTCCCGGGCTAATGGCCCCCATAAGGGTAGTTTAATATGGCTTGTTTAATGGCAGTAAATCAGAGACTGTGAAGGGGAGCCAGGTTATGGGCAGATTAAACCCCAGGAAAACGGGGCATAGGACACACCAACCTCTAGGTTAACATCCCTAACCCTTTCCCTCCAACTGCCTGGAAGGATTACCCCAAGTGCAACTGATTTCCCTTAAAACCACAAACTAAGAATACATTTAGCAATACAACTTGTCCAATACAATAGATAGATTTTCATGGAATAAATGAAGGAAAAGATGATAGATAACCGACCATATTCTGGTATTTCCCTGGTTTTGTGGGAGAAATGACACTTCCACTGAAGTTAATATCACTTCATATTTGGAAGTACTTTAGAAAAATTTTTACAAGTAAACACCCCACAAGCACACACCCACACTAATACAAACACACACAATCACACACACACACAACACCAAAACACACACACACCCACACACCCATATATTTATATTTTAAATATATATATAATATATATATATATAATATATATATATATAAATATATATATATATAAATATATATTTTTATAATAAATATATAAATAAAGATAAAATAAAATACATGTTTGGGTGACAAGAGTGGGGGAGAGTAACTAAAGCTTGGGAAGGAGACTGTGTGGGGAAAGAACCAGGTGAGATTGAGTACAGAAGGAAAAAGGTGAGAACAAAGGGGAAAGGGAGTGGGGGAGGAAGGGGATGCATTTACGGAAGCAGTGATGGCTTGCGCAAAAGATGCTTGGGGAAAGAGAGCGTGGGAGCTGGTTGATTAGAAAACGGTAGTGAGTGGTAGGTGAAGAAGTAAGCTATTATGAAAGAAAGAGAGAGGCATTTAGACGTTTTTTCAGGAAATAATGCAAATGACTAGGAGATATATAAAAGAAAGAGGCAGGGGGCAAGAAAAAGGGTGCGACAGGTGAAAAAGAGGCAAATGAGAGTTGGAGTGAGAGAGTATCATTGAATTCTAGGAAAAATAAAAAAATGTTTTGGAAGGGGGGTAAATAAAATGCCAAACAAGGGAACAAATGGGAACTTCAGTGAAGGGGGAAATGGAGAGGGTGATAACAAGCAGTGGTATGTGAGAAGGGATTGGAGTGATTTATTTTGAAGGTTTGTTGAATGTTTTGACGATGGGAGGGGCAGTTAAAGGGTGTTTTGGTCGAGTGGTGTGCAAAGTGAAAGGGTTAGGGAGAAGATTTGGTAAACAGAGAAGAGGTAGTAAAAGCTTTTGCGGAAGATAAAAGCCTGCAAGGCCCGCAGGTTTGGGTGGTATTGCATTTGGGAAAATTTTATGAAAAAAGGGGGGGACAAAAATGTTGAAATGGTTGGTCAGGTTTTTTAATAATATGTATGACTCATATTTAGAATGCCTGAGGAATTTTCGGAATGCTTGCATAGTGCCATTGTACAAAAGCAAAGGGGGTAGCTTGTTGAATATTCCAAGGAAATTATATGGGAGGGTATTGATTGAGAGGGTGAAGGGATGTACAGAGCAAACAGATGGAAGAGCAGTGTGGTTCAGAAGTGGTAAAAGGGTGTGTGGATCAGGTGTTTGCTTTGAAGAATATTTTGTGAGAAATACTTAAAAAGCAAAAGATTTTTTATGTAGCAATTATGCATCTGGAAAAGGCATCGATAAAGTTGATAGAAATGCCCCGTGGAAGGTATTAAGAATATATGGTGTGGGAGGCAAGTTTGTTTTAAAACAGGAAAAAGTTTTTTATCGAGGATGTAAGGGATGTTACTTGTAGGAAGAGAGGAAAGTGATTGGTTCTCAGTGAATGTAGGTTTGCGGCACGGGTTGTGGGGTGTCTCCAAGGGGTTTTTTAATTTGTTTATGGATGGGGTTGTTAGGGAGGTGATGCAAGAGTTTTTGGAAAGAGGGGGGAAGTATGCAGCCCGTTGTAGATGAGAGAGCTTTGGGGAATGAGTCAGATTTTTTTTCGCTGATGATACATCGCTGGTGGCTGATTCGCGTGAGAAACTGCAGAAAACGGTGATTGAGTTTGGTAAAATGCGTGAAAGAAGAAAGCTAAAAGTAAATGTAAGAGAAAGGTTATTAAAGGGACAGTAGGGTGAGGGGCAAGTCAATTGGGGGGTAAGTTGAATGGAGAAAAACTGGAGGAAGTGAAATGTTTCAGATATCTAGAGTGGATTTGGCAGCGATGGAACCATGGAAGCGGAAGTGAATCATAGGTTTGGGGGAGTGGGCGAAAGTTCCTGGGGGCATTAAAAAATGTGTGGAAGTCGAGAACATATCTCGGAAAGCAAAAATGGGTATGTTTGAAGGAGTAGTGATTCCCAAAAATGGTTATGGTTGCGAGGCGGGCTATAGATAGAGTTGTACGGAGGGTGGGATGTGCTGGAAATGAGATTTTTGAGGACAAATGTGGTGTAAGGTCTTTTGATCGAGTAAGCAATAAAAGGTAAGAGAATGTGTGGTAATAAAAAGAGTGGGGTTGAAAGAGTAGAAGAGTGTTTTGAAATGGTTTTGGTCACAGGAGAGAATAGTGAGGAAAGATTGACCAAGAGGAATATGTGTCAGCGGTGGAGGGAACGAGGAGAATTTGGGAGCCCCAAATTGGAGGTGGAAAGATGGAGTGATAAAGCTTTTTGGTGATCGGGCCCTGAACATGCAGATGGTGAAAGGAGGGAAAGGGAAAAGAATAAATTGGAACGATGTGGAATAACCGAGGCCCGACTCCAATCAATGGATTGAACCAGGGAAAATGTGAAGCGTCTAGGGTAAAGCATGAAAATTCTGGGGGGCCAGGATGTGAAATAAGCGGGGTTTTCGGTGCATTATTACATGACAGCTAAAGACTGAGTGTAAACGAATGTGGCCTTAGTTGTCTTTTCCTAGCGATACCTCGGGGCACATGAGGAGGAGGGGGTTTTTTATTCATGTGTGGCGGAGTGGGGATAGGAATTAAAAAAGGGCAGACTGTATGAATTATGTACATGTGTATATATGTAAAATTCTGTGTGTGTAATATGTAAATATAAACTTTAAGGTGTTAAGAAAATGTACATACATGTGTGTGGTGGGGTTTGGGCCATTCTTTCGTCTGTTTTCCTTCGCTCTCGCTAACGCGGGAGACAGCGAAAAAGCAAAATATATATATAATAAATATATATATATATATAATATATATATATATATATATAAATAATATATAATATTTTTGCCGCTGTCTCCCGCGTTTGCGGGTTAGCGCAAGGAAACAGACGAAAGAAAGGCCCAACCCCACTCCCATACACATTATATACATACGTCCACACCCCCGCAAATAGACAAACCTACACATTTTCCCAAAGGTTTAAACCCCAACGCTTCACATCCCCCTGATTCAAACCACTAAAACAGCACGTCAACCCCATTATACCAATCGATCCAATTCCCTCTATTCCTGCCCTCCTTTCACCCTCCTTCAGTTCAGGCCCCGATCCGCAAAAAATCTTTTCACTCCATCTTTCCACCCCCAAATTTTGGGGTCTCCCACTTCTTCCTCGTTCCCATCACCTCCGACACATAATCCCTCTTGGTCAATCTTCCTAACTCATTCCTCCATGTCCCCAAAACCCTTTTTTCCCAAAACACCCTCTCTGCTCTCTCACCACGCTCTTTTTAAATTTCCACACATCTCTCTTCCCCTTTACGTTATTTACTCGATAAAACCCACCTAAACCAACAAAATTTGTCCTCAACATCTCATTTCAAGCACATCCATCGTCTGCCCAAAAAACTCATCCATACCCCACGCCTCGTAACCATACAACATTGTTGGAACACTATCCTTCAACATACCCAATTTTTCTTTTCCCAGATAATGTTCTCGACTTCCACACATTCTTCAAGGCCCCCAAGATTTTTGCCCCCTCCCCCACCCTATTTATCCACTTCCGCTTCCATGATTCCACCGCTGCCAGAAACCACTCATAATCCAAATACTAAAACACTTCACTTCCCTTTCCCGTTTTTTCTCCATTTAAAACTCAAATATATATATATAATATATATATATATAATTTAATAATATATATATATATAAATATATATATATATAAATATATTATATATATATAATTATTATATATAAAATATATATATAATATATATAATATATATAATCATAATATATATATATATTATATATATATATATTTACCATATATACATATATATCTATGCACCCAAGATATGGTTGTACTTTGTTTTATGAAAACAATTGAGAAACATCATAAGCCAAAACCAGTTTTCCCTGATAAGAGAAGTGGGCCAGGCAGTATGATACAGTGGTTAAATTGATGAAAAAATACTATTGACGTTTGGGAAATAAATTTTACATTTCCCCTTTTCCATAGCCAGAGGTTGAACCATTATGTGACATTCATTTTTCATTTCATTCAAACTAGGGAAATTTCAGTTTTTTAGATTATTTCTTACAATTTTTAAATGTATATATATATTGTGTGTGTATTTGTATGTATTGTGTATATTATGTATCATGTGTATAAAGTATGTATCTATGTGTAATAAATAAATATATTAAAATATAAATATATATAAATATATATATTAAAATATAATATAAAATATATAAAATATATATATAAATATATAATAAATATATATATATATATATCTTCTTCTTTCATACTATTCCCATTTCCCGCGTTGCAAGGTAGCGTTAAGAACAGAGGACTGGGCCTCTGAGGGAATTCCTCAACCTGGCCTCGTTCTCTGTTCCTTCTTTTGGAAAATAAAAAAAAACGTAGGGGGAGGATTTCCAGCCCCCCCCTTCCCCCCTTTTTGTCGCCCTCTACGACACGCAGGGAAAACGTGGGAAGTATTCTTTTTCCCCCATCCCCAGGGGTAAATATATATAAGTAATATATATATATATAAATATATATATATATATATATATATATAATATATATATATATATAATATATTATATATATATAATATATAATAATAAATATATCTATAATATATTAAAATATAATATAATATATATAAATTATAAAATATATATATATAAAATATATATATATATATAATAAATATATATATATAATATATATATATAATAATAAATATATAAAAATATATATATATAATATATAAATATATATAAATATATATATATATATATATATATATATGTGAAAGATAATATATATAATAATATAAATTAAACCCTGGATAGGGGGGAAAAAATACTCCCGCAATCCACATGTCGTAGAAGGCGACTAGGACGGGACGGGGGGCCAGAAAACCTCCCTCTTGTATTTTTAAAAATTTTTTAAAAATGGGAAACATAAGAGTCACGCGGGGATTTCTCTCCTCCTCGTAGCTCAGATTGGGGTGTCCCAAATTGCTTTGGGTGAAAACCCAAAATGGGGAAAAAGGAGAGATAGTAGTATTTTTTGAGGAAGGAACCAAAAGTTTTGGCTCTGAGTGAAACGAAGCTCAAAGGGGGAAAAGGGGGAAAACTGGTTTGGGAAGCCTTGGAAGTAAAAATCAGGGTTATGAGAGGGCAAGAGCAAGGGAAGAGTAGAGACCCTGAAACAGGAGTTGTGGAGTATATGATAGAATGTAAGAAAGTAAATTCTCGATTGATATGGGGAAAACTGAAAGTTTATGAGAGAGAGGGTATTATTGTGCTATTTCACCTGGGCATAAAGAAAGACAAGAGAGGCAAGTGTTTTTGGAGGCCTGAATGAGTGTGTTAGTGTTTTTGATGCACAAGATTGGGGTTTTAGTGAAGGGTGATTTTATCAAAGTGGTAATGTGGCATTGAGGAATAATTGGTATAAAATG
>NC_092295.1:12666402-12677782 GCF_036320965.1 Panulirus ornatus
TGGGTATGTTTGAAGGAATAGTGGTTCCAACAATGTTGTAAGGGAATATCCTCACCTGGCCCCCTTCTCTGTTCCTTCTTTTGGAAAATTAAAAAAAAATGAGAGGGGAGGATTTCCAGCCCCCCGCTCCCTCCCCTTTTCGTCGCCTTCTACGACATGCAAGGAATACATGGGAAGTATTCTTTGTCCCATATCCCCAGGGATAAATCCCTAATAATACTTTACAATATAATGTTATCAAATGTAGTTAAGATAAATCTGCTGCCTTCCCACAAAAGCCAAAAAGTTATGTATAAAACCAATAAGGATTCAGTCAATCCTTGTTTGTGAACACAAGGAAAAATACAAAACAATTATTCATTCACATGTTGTTGATATTTTGAAATGCAAATGCATCATATTCTTCTGACTTAAAGTTTGGAGCGTGTAAGCCAGTCAAAGTCTTTAACTTTACGTTGAGCTCCAGGGTTGATCATCACATTAATAAGTGAAGGCTTGTTTTCTTCTTCAAGAGCCTGACTAACTGCCTCTTGCACTTCAGGGACAGACTACAGAAGAAACCAGTTTCACTGAACATTGAAGCCATGCATTCATAGTGTACAGTTGGCAGAAGTGATGTTGGTGGAGTTGCAATAGCAGCATCCATTCCATCTCTTATTTCATTGAACAATTCCTTGTCCAAACCACTGCAGATGCCATTATTGTTTACAATGATGACTATGATGGGTAGTTTGTAGCGGTAAATTGTTTCCATTTCCATACCACTAAAACCAAAAGCAGAATCTCCTTCAACACATATAATTCGCTTGCCTGGAGCATGGTCTTGTGCCCATAAGGCTGCTGCAATGGCATAACCAAGACCAACACCCATTGTACCAAAAGTACCTGCATCCAGTCTGTGGCGTGGAAATTTGTTGAGCAAAATAGTCCATCCAATGTCCATGGTATTGGCTCCTTCACTGACAATAATACAATCATGTGGTAACAGCTGGTACAGGTGATGAAGTACTGCGTAGTAGTTCAAAGGTTCTGAAATATCCTGGGCCATTTTAGTACTGATGCTTTTGTTGTCCTGCACTTTCTCTTGAAGTTGAGACCACCAAGGTGAGTGTGAGGCAACAAGAGTTCCTGGTACTGCTTCTTGGAGCTAGCCACAAACTGCCGTTAAGTCACCGAGCAAAACAACACTTCCATTCACACTGTTGTGGAACTCCTCAGAACATAAATCCACATGTATAAACTTTACGTCTGATGCATGTCGTGGAGGGCGACCAAAATGAAGAATCCAATTCAATCTTGCTCCAAGAAGCAGAATCACATCAGCCTCCAACAATGCTTTGGTGCGAGCTGTAGCCATATATATATATATATATATATATATATATATATATATATATATATATATATATATATATATATATATATATATTTATTTTTTTTTTTTTTTTTGCTTTGTCGCTGTCTCCCACTTTTGCGAGGTAGCGCAAGGAAACAGACGAAAGAAATGGCCCAACCCGCCCCCATACACATGTATATACATACGTCCACACACGCAAATATACATACCTACACAGCTTTCCATGGTTTACCCCAGACGCGTCACATGCCCTGATTCAATCCACTGACAGCACGTCAACCCCGGTATTCCACATCGCTCCAATTCACTCTATGCCTTGCCCTCCTTTCACCCTCCTGCATGTTCAGGCCCCGATCACACAAAATCTTCTTCACTCCATCTTTCCACCTCCAATTTGGTCTCCCTCTTCTCCTCGTTCCCTCCACCTCCGACACATATATCCTCTTGGTCAATCTTTCCTCATTCATTCTCTCCATGTGCCCAAACCATTTCAAAACACCCTCTTCAGCTTTCTCAACCACGCTCTTTTTATTTCCATACATCTCTCTTACCCTTACGTTACTTACTCGATCAAACCACCTCACACCACACATTGTCCTCAAACATCTCATTTCCAGCACATCCATCGTCCTGCGCACCACTCTATCCATATCCCACGCCTCGCAACCATACAACATTGTTGGAACCACTATTCCTTCAAACATACCCATTTTTGCTTTCCGAGATAATGTTCTCGACTTCCACACATTCTTCAAGGCTCCCAGGATTTTCGCCCCCTCCCCCACCCTATGATCCACTTCCGCTTCCATGGTTCCATCCGCTGCCAGATCCACTCCCAGATATCTAAAACACTTCACTTCCTCCAGTTTTTCTCCATTCAAACTCACCTCCCAATTGACTTGACCCTCAACCCTACTGTACCTAATAACCTTGCTCTTATTCACATTTACTCTTAACTTTCTTCTTTCACACACTTTACCAAACTCAGTCACCAGCTTCTGCAGTTTCTCACATGAATCAGCCACCAGCGCTGTATCATCAGCGAACAACAACTGACTCACTTCCCAAGCTCTCTCATCCCCAACAGACTTCATACTTGCCCCTCTTTCCAAAACTCTTGCATTCACCTCTCCCTAACAACCCCATCCATAAACAAATTAAACAACCATGGAGACATCACACACCCCTGCCGCAAACCTACATTCACTGAGAACCAATCACTTTCCTCTCTTCCTACACGTACACATGCCTTACATCCTCGATAAAAACTTTTCACTGCTTCTAACAACTTGCCTCCCACACCATATATTCTTAATACCTTCCACAGAGCATCTCTATCAACTCTATCATATGCCTTCTCCAGATCCATAAATGCTACATACAAATCCATTTGCTTTTCTAAGTATTTCTCACATACATTCTTCAAAGCAAACACCTGATCCACACATCCTCTACCACTTCTGAAGCCACACTGCTCTTCCCCAATCTGATGCTCTGTACATGCCTTCACCCTCTCAATCAATACCCTCCCATATAATTTACCAGGAATACTCAACAAACTTATACCTCTGTAATTTGAGCACTCACTCTTATCCCCTTTGCCTTTGTACAACGGCACTATGCAAGCATTCCGCCAATCCTCAGGCACCTCACCATGAGTCATACATACATTAAATAACCTTACCAACCAGTCAACAATACAGTCACCCCCTTTTTTAATAAATTCCACTGCAATACCATCCAAACCTGCTGCCTTGCCGGCTTTCATCTTCCGCAAAGCTTTTACTACCTCTTCTCTGTTTACCAAATCATTTTCCCTAACCCTTACATTTTCTTACATTTTTCATATGTATATATATGTATGTGTGTGTGTGTGTGCGTGTGTGTGTGTGTGTGTGTGTGTGTGTGTGTGTGTGTGTGTGTGTGTTTATATATGTATATTATCCCTGGGGATAGGGGTGAAAGAATACTTCCCACGTATTCCTCGCGTGTCGTAGAAAGCGACTAGAGGGGACGGGAGCGGGGGGCCGGAAATCCTCCCCTCCTTGTATTAACTTTCTAAAATGGGAAACAGAAGAAGGAGTCACGCGGGGAGTGCTCATCCTCCTCGAAGGCTCAGAGTGGGGTGCCTAAATGTGTGTGGATGTAACCAAGATGTGAAAAAAGGAGAGATAGGTAGTATGTTTGAGGAAAGGAACCTGGATGTTTTGGCTCTGAGTGAAACGAAGCTCAAGGGTAAAGGGGAAGAGTGGTTTGGAAATGTCTGGGGAGTGAAGTCAGGGGTTAGTGAGAGGACAAGAGCAAGGGAAGGAGTAGCAATACTCCTGAAACAGGAGTTGTGGGAGTATGTCATAGAATGTAAGAAAGTAAATTCTCGACTAATATGGGTAAAATTGAAAGTTGATGGAGAGAGGTGGGTGATTATTGGTGCATATGCACCTGGGCATGAGAAGAAAGATCATGAGAGGCAAGTGTTTTGGGAGCAGCTAAATGAGTGTGTTAGCGGTTTTGATGCACGAGACCGGGTTATAGTGATGGGTGATTTGAATGCAAAGGTGAGTAATGTGGCAGTTGAGGGAATAATTGGTATGCATGGGGTGTTCAGTGTTGTAAATGGAAATGGTGAAGAGCTTGTAGATTTATGTGCTGAAAAAGGACTGATGATTGGGAATACCTGGTTTAAAAAGCGAGATATACATAAGTATACTTATGTAAGTAGGAGAGATGGCCAGAGAGCGTTATTGGATTACGTGTTAATGGACAGGCGCGCGAAAGAGAGACTTTTGGATGTCAATGTGCTGAGAGGTGCAACTGGAGGGATGTCTGATCATTATCTTGTGGAGGCTAAGGTGAAGATTAGTATGGGTTTTCAGAAAAGAAGAGTGAATGTTGGGGTGAAGAAGGTGGTGAGAGTAAGTGAGCTTGGGAAGGAGACCTGTGTGAAGAAGTATCAGGAGAGACTGTGTACAGAATGGAAAAAGGTGAGAACAATGGAAGTAAGGGGAGTGGGGGAGGAATGGGATGTATTTAGGGAAGCAGTGATGGATTGCGCAAAAGATGCTTGTGGCATGAGAAGAGTGGGAGGTGGGCTGTTTAGAAAGGGTAGTGAGTGGTGGGATGAAGAAGTAAGAGTATTAGTGAAAGAGAAGAGAGAGGCATTTGGACGATTTTTGCAGGGAAAAAATGCAATTGAGTGGGAGAAGTATAAAAGAAAGAGACAGGAGGTCAAGAGAAAGGTGCAAGAGGTGAAAAAAAGGGCAAATGAGAGTTGGGGTGAGAGACTATCAGTAAATTTTAGGGAGAATAAAAAGATGTTCTGGAAGGAGGTAAATAGGGTGCGTAAGACAAGGGAGCAAATGGGAACCTCAGTAAAGGGCGTAAATGGGGAGGTGATAACAAGTAGTGGTGATGTGAGAAGGAGATGGAATGAGTATTTTGAAGGTTTGTTGAATGTGTCTGATGACAGAGTGGCAGATATAGGGTGTTTTGGTCGAGGTGGTGTGCAAATATATATATATATATATATATATATATATATATATATATATATATATATATATATATATATATATATATATATATATATATATATATATATATATATATATATATATGTTACCTTAATGCAACTTACAACACGAATGTAAAACTCTACCCATACGGTAGATATAGTCGTCACATATGTATCCAACATACAGACACATCTTATGTAGTACTCTTGTTGAATCAATATCACAGCTTCCTCAGATGAGGCGACAGAACCTGACTGATAGAGAGACCGAGATTACTAAGACTGATTCTAGAGGTCATGCACTACATACCAGGATGTAGTCTACATCAGACGTTGATTCATGCATTACATACCAGGATGTAGTCTACATCAGACGTTGACTGATGCATTACATACCAGGATGTAGTCTACATCAGACGTTGACTCATGCATTACATACCAGGATGTAGTCTACATCAAACGTTGATTCTTGCATGACATACCAGGATGTAGTCTACATCAAACGTTGATTCATGCACTACATACCAGGATGTAGTCTACATCAGACGTTGATTCATGTACTACATAACAGGATGTAGTCTACATCAGACGTTGATCATTTTTGCATCACGGTTCATAGCATGAGTCTACAAGGACTCACAGGCCAGCTGCTGGGGATGGAGGCTTGTAGTACTTATGTATCCACAAGCCATCAGTAATGTGCGAGACAAGTTAGATGAATTCTACCATTCATGAGTTGATATTCTCAGGGGATGGACGAGAATATTTGATCATACAACTCCAGGACTCCCTTTTTAATGGGACTATGTTAGCAAAGAGGCTGCGCTTCAAGCAGGAGCAGGGAAAACATGGATTCCTTGATAGAGCAAAGTTCGCCGTGAGTGATGACTTTATCGCTCATGGTACATAATAATGTAGCCAGAGGCCAGTCATGCATGAGACCCAGTATTGAACTTTATAATAACGTCATACGATATAGGAAGTATGATAATGGTGTGGTATATCATGCAAAGACGAGGTTGTGTCATGTGATAACCACCTCACAAATAACCTTCGCTCGTTTATTCACATTAAGAAGTTGTGTCCAAAGAGGAAACTATTGGAGAACGCATCTTGTTTTTGGGTTTGCAACGGATATTAATCTTATTAAATTAATAATCTTGGGAGAGGTAATGTACGTTATGACAATTAATCATCCCTTTTCTGACATGGTGAGGTCGATTAAGAGATTAATAATCATTTTTCGTTTTTCATCACATTCAAAAAACTGATTAATTACAATGTTTACGTCATGACATACAATGTGTATGTCATTATTTTCATTGCCACGCAAGGGAAAAATTTCTATACTAATGGATGTCTTTTTTGATTGTTTTAGAAAGATGTTTTCCACGAACTGTATATCCGGTTAGTTTAATATTCAAAAATTAGTTCTAGTGTTTGAATACAGATTTATTTTGATATCAAAATTCTCAAAGTTTTCTTCTTTTCTTTCCTTTTGTAGATATCCATTTTGTTACGAAGATAAGGGCCATAAGAATACATTTAAAAACCCTATGAACATGGAGGTAATTATTCTTAAATCTAATGTCATCTATGTGTAATAAAAATTTGAAACTAAAAAAAAGAGAAAACTGTTTCTGATGTCCATCATAAATTCACTTCACCAAGACGGTATCAACACAACATCATTGTAGTCTTCCCAGAACACTGGTCAGTCTTTCCTCATCTACATTCCAAGGCGACGCTGGTACACATCTTCAACAACAAAAGCAGATCTATGTTCACCGATGACTCAGCTGACACTCAAGAATTAGGGTAATGAATAAGGAGTGATGGATGATGAAGGAAACCTCAGGAAGATTTGGTATCAGCCAACTAAAAGGTTTTGATACATATGAGATTCAAATACTTTTTGAACCATGTTAGAAACTGTAAATCGTTGTGATGATTGGAATAGCGCTAATTCATTTATAACATTAATTCCTTGATCAAGATTATTATCACTGAATCTCATCTTATCATATACACAAAGAGTTCTAACATGAATATTAGTGAAGGTCTGTATATAAACCGGATAGATCTGTCGTAGGCAAAATTTTTATACTTCTTTCCTGTCTTGTCTACATAATGAAACTTTAAAACAGGCATGATGCCAGACCCGAACATCACAAACACTTGTATACCGATGGTGTCTTGGCTCCGCCTATCTTGTGTATATACTTGCTGTTCTGAGTCTTCTGTATCACACTTGTATCTCCCCTGAGGATGTGTTAATCACCCGAAAGTGCACTTGGGACTTTCCGTGTTTCTTTTTTCCTCGTCTTTATTATAAATAACTATATCAAGCTCATTACTGTGGCCTACTGTATTATATATATATATATATATATATATACATATATATATATATATATATATATATATATATATATATATATATATATATATATATATATATATATATATATATATGTATGTATGTATGTATTATATAGTACATGTTCAGTGCTCCATAATTATGCAAGATTTTTACACATTTCTATATTGTCATTTTGCTCTTATAGGGGATAGGGGAGAAAGAATACTTCCCACGCATTCCTCACGTGTCGTAGAAGGCGACTAAAGGGGACGGAAGCGGGGGGCCAGAAACCCTCCCCTCCTTGTATTTTAACTTTCTAAAAGGGGAAACAGAAGAAGGAGTCACGCGAGGAGTGCTCATCCTCCTCGAAGGCTTAGATTGGGGTGTCTAAATGTGTGTGGATGTAACCAAGATGAGAAAAAAGGAGAGATAGGTAGTATGTTTGAGGAAAGGATCCTGGATGTTTTGTCTCTGAGTGAAACAAAGCTCAAGGGTAAAGGAGAAGAGTGGTTTGGGAATGTCTTGGGAGTAAAGTCAGGGGTTAGTGAGACGACAAGAGCAAGGGAAGGAGTAGCACTACTCCTGAATCAGGAGTTGTCGGAGTATGTGATAGAGGGTAAGAAAGTAAATTCTAGATTGATATGGGTAAAACTGAAAGTTGATGGAGAGAGATGGGTGATTATTGGTGCATATTCACCTGGGTATGAGAAGAAAGATCATGAGAGGCAAGTGTTTTGGGAGCAGCTGAATGAGTGTGTTAGTGGTTTTGATGCACAAGACCGGGTTATAGTGATGGGTGATTTGAATGCAAAGGTGAGTAATGTGGCAGTTGAGGAAATAATTGGTATACATGGAGTGTTCAGTGTTGTAAATGGAATTGGTGAAGAGCTTGTAGATTTATGTGCTGAAAAAGGACTGGTGATTGGGAATACCTTGTTTAAAAAGAGAGATATACATAAGTATACGTATGTAAGTAGGAGAGATGGCCAGAGAGCGTTATTGGATTACGTGTTAATTGATAGACGCACGAAAGAGAGACTTTTGGATGTTAATGTGCTAAGAGGTGCAACTGGAGGGATGTCTGATCATTATCTTGTGGAGGCGAATGTGAAGATTTGTGGGGTTTTCAGAAAAGAAGAGAGAATGTTGGGGTGAAGAGAGTGGTGAGAGTAAGTGAGCTTGGGAAGGAGACATGTGTGAGGAAGTACCAGGAGAGACTGAGTACAGAATGGAAAAAGGTGAGAACAAATGAGGTAAGGGGAGTGGGGGAGGAATGGGATGTATTTAGGGAAGCAGTGATGGCTTGCGCAAAAGATGCTTGTGGCATGAGAGACGTGGGAGGTGGGTTGATTAGAAAAGGTAGTGAGTGGTTGGATGAAGGAGTAAGATTATTAGTGAAAGAGAACAGAGAGGCATTTGGACGATTTTTGCGGGGAAAAAATGCAAATGAGTGGGAGAGGTATAAAAGAAAGAGGCAGGAGGTCAAGAGAAAGGTGCAAGAGGTGAAAAAGAGGGCAAATGAGAGTTGGGGTGAGAGAGTATCATTAAATTTCAGGGAGAATAAAAAGATGTTTTGGAAGGAGGTAAATAAAGTGCGTAAGACAAGTGAGCAGTGAAGGGGGCTAATGGGGAGGTGATAACAAGTAATGGTGATGTGAGGAGATGGAGTGAGTATTTTGAAGGTTTGTTGAATGTGTTTGATGATAGAGTGGCAGATATAGGGTGTTTGGCTCGAGGTGGTGTGCAAAGTGAGAGGGTTAGGGAAAATTATTTGGTAGATAGAGAAGAGGTAGTAAAAGCTTTACGGAAGATGAAAGCCGGCAAGGCAGCAGGTTTGGATGGTATTGCAGTGGAATTTATCAAAATAGGGAGTGACTGTATTGTTGACTGGTTGGTAAGGTTATTTAATGTATGTATGATTCATGGTGAGGTGCCTGAGGATTGGCGTAATGCTTGCATAGTGCCATTGTACAAAGGCAAAGGGGATAAGAGTGAGTGCTCAAATTACAGAGGTATAAGTTTGTTGAGTATTCCTGGTAAATTATATGGGAGGGTATTGATTGAGAGGATGAAGGCATGTACAGAGCATCAGATTGGGGAAGAGCAGTATGGTTTCAGAAGCGGTGGAGGACGTGTGGATCAGGTGTTTGTTTTGAAGAATTTATGTGAGAAATACTTAGACAAACAAATCGATTTGTATGTAGCATTTATGGATCTGGAGAAAGCATATGATAGTGTTGATAGAGATGCTCTGTGGAAGGTATTAAGAATATATGGTGTGGGAGGCAAGTTGTTAGAAGCAGTGAAAAGTTTTTATTGAGGGTGTAAGGCATGTGTACGTGTAGGAAGAGAGGAAAGTGATTGGTTCTCAGTGACTGTAGGTTTGCGGCAGGGGTGTGTGATGTCTCCGTGGTTGTTTAATTTGTTTATGGATGGAGTTGTCAGGGAGGTGAATGCAAGGGCTTTGGAAAGAGGGGCAAGTACGCAGTCTGTTGTGGATGAGAGATCTTGGGAAGTGAGTCAGTTGTTGTTCGCTGATGATACAGCGCTGGTGGCTGATTCATGTAAGAAACTGCAGAAGCTTGTGACTGACTTTGGTAAAGTGTGTGAAAGAAGAAAGTTAAGAGTAAATGTGAATAAGAGCAAGGTTATTAGGTACAGTTGGGTTGAGGGTCAAGTCAATTGGGAAGTAAGTTTGAATGGAGAAAAACTGGAGGAAGTAAAGCGTTTTAGATATCTGGGAGTGGATCTGGCAGCGGATGGAACCATGGAAGCGGAAGTGAATCATAGGGTGGGGGAGGGGGCGAAAATTCTGGTAGCCTTGAAGAATGTTTGAAAGTCGAGAACATTATCTCGGAAAGCAAAAATGGGTATGTTTGACGGAATAGTGGTTCCAACAATGTTGTATTGTTGCGAGGCGTGGGCTATGGATAGAGTTGTGCGCAGTAGGGTGGATGTGCTGGAAATGAGATGCTTGAGGACAATATGTGGTGTGAGGTGGTTTGATCGAGTAAGTAATGTAAGGGTAAGAGAGATGTGTGGAAATAAAAAGAGCCTGGTTGAGAGAGCAGAAGAGGGTGTTTTGAAATGGTTTGGTCACATTGAGAGAATGAGTGAGGAAAGATTGACCAAGAGGATATATGCGTCAGAGGTGGAGGGAACAAGGAGAAGTGGGAGACCAAATTGGAGATGGAAGGATGGAGTGAAAAAGATTTTGAGTGATCGGGGCCTGAACATGCAGGAGGGTGAAAGGCGTGCAAGGAATAGAGTGAATTGGAACGATATGGTATACCGCGGTCGACGTGCTGTCAATGGATTGAACCAGGGCATGTGAAGCGTCTGGGGTAAACCATGGAAAGTTGTGTGGGGCCTGGATGTGGAAAGGGAGCTGTGGTTTCGGTGCATTATTACCTGACAGCTAGAGACTGAGTGTGAACGAATGGGGCCTTTGGTGTCTTTTCCTAGGGCTACCTCGCAAACATGTGAGGGAGGGGGTTGTTATTCCATGTGTGGCGAGGTGGCGATGGGAACAGATAAAGGCAGACAGTATGAATTATGTGCATGTGTATATGTGTATATGTCTGTGTGTGTATATATATGTATATGTTGAGATGTATAGGTATGTATATGTGCGTGTGTGGACGTGTATGTATATATATGTGTATGTGGGTGGGTTGGGCCATTCTTTCGTCTGTTTCCTTGCGCTACCTCGCTAACGCGGGGGACAGCGACAAAGCAAAATAAATAAATGATAATATATATATGACAGAGATAATGAACGAATATAAGTTTAACGCACTATTATGTTCGTTCGTTATCTCTGGATTTCTGTAGATGTGATATATCACGAAAGCATCCGAATCTTCGTGTTTGAAAACCTTTGTAGCTACCAGCATATTCGTGAATATGAACGTTCCCTGCGGTGAAGAAGTGCATATGACTGGGAGGTGTACAAGAGTATGAACGTTCCCTGCGGTGAAGAAGTGCATATGACTGGGAGGTGTACAAGAGTATGAACATTCCCTGCGATGAAGAAGTGTATATGACTGGGAGGTGTACAAGAGTATGAACATTCCCTGCGGTGAAGAAGTGTATATGACTGGGAGGTGTGCAAGAGTATATAGCGGGAGGTGAAGAGTTGGGCTCAAAA
>NC_092295.1:12677882-12702882 GCF_036320965.1 Panulirus ornatus
ACGAACCGTGGGACACGGAACTTGGCTGCAGCTAAGCCAATCTTCATCCTCCTCTCAGCCATGTCGAATGAATAGATACATGGGCTTAGTCTGTGAGACTGCTGAGTTTGGCAGTTGTGGGCCCCCGGGTTGATCATGGATGCGAAAAACGAAGGGTATTCCCATTTCTTGTAATCGAATATCGTTTACTATTAGGGTCGATCATAGCCGGCTGTAAGCGTTCCCGAACACCCGCAAAAGGCCCTAGTTTCGAATCCTGGCGGTAGGAGGGTATTATATTATATATATATATATATATATTTTTTTTTTTTTTTTTTTTTTTTACTTTGTCGCCGTCTCCCGGTTTGCAAAGGTAGCGCAAGGAAACAGACGAAAGAAAGGGGCCCAAAAACCCCCCCCCCCATACACATGTACATACACACGTCCACACACAAAATATAATACCTACACAGCTTCCATGGTTTCCCCCAGACGCTTCACATGCCTTGCTTCAATCCATGACAGCACGTAAAACCCCCTGTATCCACATGACTCCAATTCACTCTTTTTTCTTGCCCCCTTTTTCACCTCCTGCATGTTCAGGCCCCGATCACACAAAATCTTTTCACCCCATCTTTCCAAACCTCCAATTTGGTCTCCCTCTTCTCTTTGTTCCCTCCCCTCCGACACATATACCCTCTTGGTCAATCTCTCCTCACTCATTCTCCCCATGTGCCCCAAACCATTTCAAAACCCCCTCTTCTGCTCTCCAACCCGCTTTTTATTTTCCACACATCTCTCTTACCCTTACGTTACTTACTCGATCAAACCACCTCCCCCACACATTGCCCTTTCAAACATTCATTCCAGACATCCACCCTTCCGCCCCAATCTCTATCCATAGCCCACGCCTCGCAACCATTTCAACATTGTTGGAACCACTATTCCATCAACTTTCCCCCTTTTTGGGTTTTCCGAGATTGTGTCTCGATCTCTCCCCAAAAATTTTTCAAGGCTCCCAAAATTTTCGCCCCCCCCACCCCATGATCACCCTCCGCTTCCATTGGGTTTCCCTCCCCTGCAGATCCACTCCCGATATCTAAAACCCCTTCACTTCTCCAGTTTCTCCATTCACTCAACCCCCCAATTGCTTGACCTCACCCCTACTGTACCTAATAACCTTGCTTTTTATTCACATTACTCTCAACTTTCTTCTTCACACACTTTACCAACCCCAGTCACCAGCTTCTGAGTTTCCACTTGAATCAGCCCCAGGCTGTATCATCAGCGAACAACAATGGACTCATTTTCCAAGTTTCTCTCATCCCCAACAGTTTCTTTAACTTGCCCCTTTTTCCCGGACTCTTGCTTTTTCCTCCCTTACAAACCCATCATAAAAAAATTTATAAAAAAACCATGGGACTTTCCACCCCCCTTTGCCGAAAACCCTACATTCACTGAGAACCAATCACTTTCCTCTCTTCCTACACTTTACAAAAATCCCTTTTACTTCCTCGATAAAAATTTTCACTGCTTCTAAAAAACTTGCCCTCCCACCCCATATATTTTAAATTTACCTTCCACAGAGCATCTTATATCTCTATCATATGCCTTCTCCAGATCCATAAATGCTACATACAAATCCATTTGCTTTTCTAAGTATTTCTCAATTACATTTTTCAAAGCAAACCACCTCTATCCAACACATCCTTACCACTTCTGAAACCGCACTGCTCTTCCCCAATTCTGATGCTCTGTACATGCCTTTCACCCTCTCAATCAATACCCTCCCTTTTAATTTACAGAATACTAAACAAATTTTATACCTCTGTAATTTGAGCACTCACTCTTACCCCCTTTTGCCTTTGTACAAGGGGCCTTTCCCACGATTCCGCCAATCCTCGGGCCCCTCACATGATTTCTTTCATACATTAAATATCCTTCCCAACCAGTCAACAATACAGTCACCCCCTTTCTTAATAAATTCCACTGCAATACCATCCAAACCTGCTGCCTTGCCGGCTTTCATCTTCCGCAAAGCTTTTACTACCTCTTCTCTGTTTACCAAATCATTTTCCCTAACCCTCTCACTTTGCACACCACCTCGACCAAAACACCCTATATCTGCCACTCTGTCATCAGACACATTCAACAAACCTTCAAAATACTCATTCCATCTCCTTCTCACATCACCGCTACTTGTTATCACCTCCCCATTTACGCCCTTCACTGAAGTTCCCATTTGCTCCCTTGTCTTACGCACCCTATTTACCTCCTTCCAGAACATCTTTTTATTTTCCCTAAAATTTACTGATAGTCTCTCACCCCAACTCTCATTTGCCCTTTTTTTCACCTCTTGCACCTTTCTCTTGACCTCCTGTCTCTTTCTTTTATACTTCTCCCACTCAATTGCATTTTTTCCCTGCAAAAATCGTCCAAATGCCTCTCTCTTCTCTTTCACTAATACTCTTACTTCTTCATCCCACACTCACTACCCTTTCTAAACAGCCCACCTCCCACTCTTCTAAAGCCAAAAGCATCTTTTGCGCAATCCATCACTTTATATAATTATATATATATATATATATATTATATATATATATATATATATATTATATATATATATATTTTTTTTTTTTTTTTTTTTATTACTTTGTCGCTTTGTCGCAGGAAACAGACAGAAAGAAATGGCCCAACCCCCCCCCCATACACATGTATATACATACGTCCACACACGCAAATATACATACTACACAGCTTTCCATGGTTTACCCCAGACGCTTCACATGCCTTGATTCAATCCACTGACTACACGTCAACCCCGGTATACCACATCGCTCCAATTCACTCTATTCCTTGCCCTCCTTTCACCTCCTGCATGTTCAGGCCCCGATCACACAAAATCTTTTTCACTCCATCTTTCCACCTCCAATTTGCTCTCCCTCTTCTCCTTGCTCCCTCCACCTCCGACACATATATCCGCTTGGTCAATCTTTCCTCACTCATTCTCTCCATGTGCCCAAACCACTTCAAAACACCCTCTTCTGCTCTTTTTATTTCCACACATCTCTCTTACCCTTACGTTACTCACTCGATCAAACCACCTCACACCACACATTGTCCTCAAACATCTCATTTCCAGCACATCCATCCTCATGCGCACAACTCTATCCATAGCCCACGCCTCGCAACCATACAACATTGTTGGAACCACTATTACTTCAAACATACCCATTTTTGCTTTCCGAGATAATGTTCTCGACTTTCAAACATTCTTCAAGGCTACCAGAATTTTCGCCCCCTCCCCCACCCTATGATTCACTTCCGCTTCCATGGTTCCATCCGCTGCCAGATCCACTCCCAGATATCTAAAACGCTTTACTTCCTCCAGTTTTTCTCCATTCAAACTTACCTCCCAATTGACTTGACCCTCAACCCAACTGTACCTAATAACCTTGCTCTTATTCACATTTACTCTTAACTTTCTTCTTTCACACACTTTACCAAACTCAGTCACCAGCTTCTGCAGTTTCTCCCATGAATCAGCCACCAGCGCTGTATCATCAGCGAACAACAACTGACTCACTTCCCAAGCTCTCTCATCCCCAACAGACTTCATACTTGCCTCTCTTTCCAAAACTCTTGCAATTACCACCCTAACAACCCCATCCATAAACAAATTAAACAGCCATGGAGACATCACACACCCCTGCCGCAAACCTACATTCACTGAGAACCAATCACTTTCCTCTCTTCCTACACGTACACATGCCTTACATCCTCGATAAAAACTTTTCACTGCTTCTAACAACTTTCCTCCCACACCATATATTCTTAATACCTTCCACAGAGCATCTCTATCAACTCTATCATATGCCTTCTCCAGATCCATAAATGCTACATACAAATCCATTTGCTTTTCTAAGTATTTCTCACATACATTCTTCAAAGCAAACACCTGATCCACACATCCTCTACCACTTCTGAAACCACACTGCTCTTCCCCGATCTGATGCTCTGTACATGCCTTCACCCTATCAATCAATACCCTCCCATATAATTTACCAGGAATACTCAACAAACTTATACCTCTGTAATTTGAGCACTCACTCTTATCCCCTTTCCCTTTGTACAATGGCACTATGCAAGCATTCCGCCAATCCTCAGGCATATCACTATGAGTCATAAATATATTGAATAACCTTACCAACCAGTCAACAATATAGTCACCCCCTTTTTTCATAAATTCCATTGCAATAGCATCTAAACCCGCTGCCTTGCCGGCTTTTATCTTCCGCAAAGCTTTTACTACCTCTTCTCTGTTTACCAAATCATGCTCCCTAACCCTTTCACTTTGCACACCACCTCGACCAAAACACCCTATAACTGCCACTCTATCATCAAACACATTCAACAAACCTTCAAAATACTCACTCTATCTCCTTCTCACATTACCACTACTTGTTATCACCTCCCCATTTGCGCCCTTCACTGAAGTTCCCATTTGCTCCCTTGTCTTACGCACTTTATTTACCTCCTTCCAGAACATCTTTTTATTCTCCCTAAAATCTAATGATACTCTCTCACCCCAACTCTCATTTGCCCTTTTTTTCACCTCTTGTACCTTTCTCTTGACCTCCTGTCTCTTTCTTTTATACATCTCCCACTCAATTGCATTTTTTCCCTGCAAAAATCGTCCAAATACCTCTCTCTTCTCTTTCACTAATACTCTTACTTCTTCATCCCACCACTCACTACCCTTTCTAATCAACCCACCTCCCACTCTTCTCATGCCACAAAGCATCTTTTGCGCACTCCATCACTGATTCCCTAAATAAATCCCATTCCTCCCCAACTCCCCTTACTTCCATTGTTCTCACCTTTTTCCATTCTGTACTCAGTCTCTCCTGGTACTTCCTCACACAGTTCTCCTTCCCAAGCTCACTTACTCTCACCACCCTCTTCACCCCAACATTCACTCTTCTTTTCTGAAAACCCATACAAATCTTCACCTTAGCCTCCACAAGATAATGATCAGACATCCCTCCAGTTGCACCTCTCAGCACATTAACATCCAAAAGTCTCTCTTTCGCACGCCTGTCAATTAACATGTAATCCAATAACGCTCTCTGGCCATCTCTCCTACTTACATAAGTATACTTATGTATATCTCGCTTTTTAAACCAGGTATTCCCAATCATCAGTCCTTTTTCAGCACATAAATCTACAAGCTCTTCACCATTTCCATTTACAACACTGAACACCCCATGTATACCAATTATTCCCTCAACTGCCACATTACTCACCCTTGCATTCAAATCACCCATCACTATAACCCGGTCTCGTGCATCAAAACCACTAACACACTCATTCAGCTGCTCCCAAAACACTTGCCTCTCATGATCTTTCTTCTCATGCCCGGGTGCATATGCACCAATAATCACCCACCTCTCTCCATCAACTTTCAGTTTTACCCATATTAATCGTAAAATTAATCGTAAAATGTAGAAAAATGTAGCTTAGACATTGAAGCTAATTGATACAGTGGTTAAATTGATGAGAACTGCTATTGACGTTTGTGTAAATAAATTATACATTTCCTTTTTCCATAGCCAGAGGTTGAACGATTATGTGACATTCATTTTTTCATTCATTTCAAGCTAGAAGTTTCAGTTTTCTAAATTGTTTCTTACATTTTTCAAATGTATATATATGTATGTGTGTGTGTGTGTATATGTGCGTATGTATGTGTGTGGGTGTGTGTATGTGTATATGTATATATATATGTATATTGTCCCTGGGGATGGGGGTGAAAGAATACTTCCCACGTGTTCCTCGCGTGTCGTAGAAAGCGACTAGAGGGGACGGGAGCGGGGGGCCAGAAATCCTCCCCTCCTTGTATTAACTTTCTAAAATGGGAAACAGAAGAAGGAGTCACGCGGGAAGTGCTCATCCTCCTCGAAGGCTCAGAGTGGGGTGCCTAAATGTGTGTGGATGTAACCAAGATGTGAAAAAAGGAGGATAGGTAGTATGTTTGAGGAAAGGAACCTGGATGTTTTGGCTCTGAGTGAAACGAAGCTCAAGGGTAAAGGGGAAGAGTGGTTTGGGAATGTCTGGGGAGTAAAGTCAGGGGTTAGTGAGAGGACAAGAGCAAGGGAAGGAGTAGCAATACTCCTGAAACAGGAGTTGTGGGAGTATGTGATAGAATGTAAGAAAGTAAATTCTCGATTAATATATATATATATATACATATATATATATATATATATATATATATATATATATATATATATATATATATATATATATATATATATATATATGAAAGAAAAAGATATATATATATATATATATATATATATATATATATATATATATATATATATATATATATATATATATATATATATATATATATATATATATATATATATATATCTATATATATATTTTTTTTTTTTTTTTTTTTTTTTTTTTTTTTTTTATACTTTGTCGCTGTCTCCCGCGTTTGCGAGGTAGCGCAAGGAAACAGACGAAGGAAATGGCCCAACCCCCCCCATACACATGTACATACACACGTCCACACACACAAATATACATACCTACACAGCTTTCCATGGTTTACCCCAGACGCTTCACATGCCTTGATTCAATCCACTGACAGCACGTCAACCCCGGTATACCACATCGCTCCAATTCACTCTATTCCTTGCCCTCCTTTCACCCTCCTGCATGTTCAGGCCCCGATCACACAAAATCTTTTTCACTCCATCTTTCCACCTCCAATTTGGTCTCCCTCTTCTCCTCGTTCCCTCCACCTCCGACACATATATCCTCTTGGTCAATCTTTCCTCACTCATTCTCTCCATGTGCCCAAACCATTTTAAAACACCCTCTTCTGCTCTCTCAACCACGCTCTTTTTATTTCCACACATCTCTCTTACCCTTACGTTACTCACTCGATCAAACCACCTCACACCACACATTGTCCTCAAACATCTCATTTCCAGCACATCCATCCTCATGCGCACAACTCTATCCATAGCCCACGCCTCGCAACCATACAACATTGTTGGAACCACTATTCCTTCAAACATACCCATTTTTGCTTTCCGAGATAATGTTCTCGACTTCCACACATTCTACAAGGCCCCCAGGATTTTCGCCCCCTCCCCCACCCTATGATCCACTTCCGCTTCCATGGTTCCATCCGCTGCCAGATCCACTCCCAGATATCTAAAACACTTCACTTCCTCCAGTTTTTCTCCATTCAAACTCACCTCCCAATTGACTTGACCCTCAACCCTAATTGTACCTAATAACCTTGCTCTTATTCACATTTACTCTTAACTTTCTTCTTCCACACACTTTTCCAAACTCAGTCACCAGCTTCTGCAGTTTCTCACATGAATCAGCCACCAGCGCTGTATCATCAGCGAACAACAACTGACTCACTTCCCAAGCTCTCTCATCCCCAACAGACTTCATACTTGCCCCTCTTTCCAAAACTCTTGCATTTACCTCCCTAACAACCCCATCCATAAACAAATTAAACAACCATGGAGACATCACACACCCCTGCCGTAACCTACATTCACTGAGAACCAATCACTTTCCTCTCTTCCTACACGTACACATGCCTTACATCCTCGATAAAAACTTTTCACTGCTTCTAACAACTTTCCTCCCACACCATATATTCTTAATACCTTCCACAGAGCATCTCTATCAACTCTATCATATGCCTTCTCCAGATCCATAAATGCTACATACAAATCCATTTGCTTTTCTAAGTATTTCTCACATACATTCTTCAAAGCAAACACCTGATCCACACATCCTCTACCACTTCTGAAACCACACTGCTCTTCCCCAATCTGATGCTCTGTACATTCCTTCACCCTCTCAATCAATATCCTCCCATATAATTTACCAGGAATACTCAACAAACTTATACCTCTGTAATTTGAGCACTCACTCTTATCCCCTTTGCTTTTGTACAATGGCACTATGCCATATATATATATATATATATATATATATATATATATATATATATATATATATATATATATATATATATATATATATATATATATATATATATATATATATATATATATATATATATATATATATATAGATATCTTTTTTTTCATACTATTCGCCATTTCCCGACTCAGCGAGGTAGCGTTAAGAACAGAGGACTGGGCCTCTGAGGGAATATCCTCACCTGGCCCCCTTCTCTGTTCCTTCTTTTGGAAAAAATAGGAAATAAAAAAATATATATATATACGTTGAGTTTATCAGGCCCATGATTACAGCATTCAGTTTTCTGTGTTGTCATAGTTACTACAGGAAAAAGAACTGCCCATCTGCCACATTATATGTGATCATAATCACAATACTACGTGTCCAACACAATCATGTTCAGAACGCTGGCTCGTCCCTCCGCCAGATCCAGTACTCATATAATCATATGATTCACATACTTCACCAATCGCCTCCACCACTTGGCTCGGATACTAACGTTTTACTCCAGCAGATGACGAGTGATCAAGGGTCGAATAGGCAAGACCTTGAGAGAGAAGTGTTCTTCTCTTCGTGGGTCAACTACGCGGGTCTTGCCGATGTGTAAGACTCGAGATTTGTGTTTTGAAGGATAGCGCAACGCCCATAGGTTAGTGTTTCGCAACACTACAACACTATAATACACCGCCATACAAGGCATTTCTCCGAATGTGTCTCTGCATTTGGTCCAACACTTTCCACTAACACATATCGTTCAGTTCTACGTCGAAGTGGAGCAGGTAACTTGGGATGGAGGAGGAGGAGGAGAAGGAGCGATCAATACTGTAGGTGCTCAGGACACCACCTACATATATACCTCCCGGGCTAATGGACCCATAAGGGTAGTTTATATGGCTTGATTATGGCAGTATATCAGAGCTGTGAAGGGGAGCCACGGTTATGGGCAGATTAAAGCCAGGCTACGGGGCATGAGGACACACCAACCTCTAGGTTAACATCCCTACCCTTCCTCCAACTGCCTGGGAAGGATTACCCCAAGTGCAACTGACTGTCTTAACCACGATCGTAGAGAAATACATTTAGCAATACAACTTGTCAATACAATAGATAGATTTTCATGGTAATAAATGAGGAAATAGATGATAGATAACCGACCATATTCTGGTATTTCCCTGGTGTTGTGGGAGAAATGACACTTCCAGCTGAAGTTAATATCACTTCATATTTTGGAAGTACATTAGAAAAATGTTTTACAAGTAAACGCACGCACAAGCACACACACACACTAATACAAACACACACACACACACACACACACACACACACACACACACACACACACACATATATTTATATATATATATATATATATATATATATATATATATATATATATATATATATATATATATATATATATATATATATATATATATATATATATATAGATATATATATACATGTTGGGGTGACAAGAGTGGTGAGAGTAACTGAGCTTGGGAAGGAGACTTGTGTGGGGAAGTACCAGGAGAGATTGAGTACAGAATGGAAAAAAGGTGAGAACAAAGGAGGTAAGGGGAGTGGGGGAGGAATGGGATGCATTTACGGAAGCAGTGATGGCTTGCGCAAAAGATGCTTGTGGCATGAGAAGCGTGGGAGCTGGGTTGATTAGAAACGGTAGTGAGTGGTAGGATGAAGAAGTAAGACTATTAGTGAAAGAGAAGAGAGAGGCATTTAGACGATTTTTTCAGGGAAATAATGCAAATGACTAGGAGATATATAAAAGAAAGAGGCAGGAGGTCAAGAGAAAGGTGCGACAGGTGAAAAAGAGGGCAAATGAGAGTTGGAGTGAGAGAGTATCATTGAATTCTAGGAAAAATAAAAAAATGTTTTGGAAGGAGGTAAATAAAGTGCCTAAGACAAGGGAACAAATGGGAACTTCAGTGAAGTGGCTAATGGAGAGGTGATAACAAGCAGTGGTAATGTGAGAAGGAGATGGAGTGAGTATTTTGAAGGTTTGTTGAATGTGTTTGACGATAGAGTGGCAGTTATAGGGTGTTTTGGTCGAGGTGGTGTGCAAAGTGAAAGGGTTAGGGAGAATGATTTGGTAAACAGAGAAGAGGTAGTAAAAGCTTTGCGGAAGATAAAAGCCTGCAAGGCAGCGGGTTTAGATGGTATTGCAATGGAATTTATGAAAAAAGGGGGTGACTATATTGTTGACTGGTTGGTCAGGTTATTCAATATATGTATGACTCATAGTGAGATGCCTGAGGATTGGCGGAATGCTTGCATAGTGCCATTGTACAAAAGCAAATGGGATAGCTTGTTGAGTATTCCTAGGAAATTATATGGGAGGGTATTGATTGAGAGGGTGAAGGCATGTACAGAGCATCAGATTGGGGAAGAGCAGTGTGGTTTCAGAAGTGGTAGAGGATGTGTGGATCAGGTGTTTGCTTTGAAGAATGTATGTGAGAAATACTTAGAAAAGCAAATGGATTTGTATGTAGCATTTATGCATCTGAAAAGGCATCTGATAAAGTTGATAGAAATGCCCTGTGGAAGGTATTAAGAATATATGGTGTGGGAGGCAAGTTGTTAGAAGCAGTGAAAAGTTTTTATCGAGGATGTAAGGCATGTGTACTTGTAGGAAGAGAGGAAAGTGATTGGTTCTCAGTGAATGTAGGTTTGCGGCACGGGGTGTGTGATGTCTCCATGGTTGTTTAATTTGTTTATGGATGGGGTTGTTAGGGAGGATGAATGCAAGAGTTTTGGAAAGAGGGGCAAGTATGCAGTCTGTTGTAGATGAGAGAGCTTGGGAAGTGAGTCAGTTGTTGTTCGCTGATGATACATCGCTGGTGGCTGATTCGCGTGAGAAACTGCAGAAGCTGGTGATTGAGTTTGGTAAAATGCGTGAAAGAAGAAAGCTAAGAGTAAATGTAAGAGAAAGGTTATTAGGTACAGTAGGGTTGAGGGTCAAGTCAATTGGGAGGTAAGTTTGAATGGAGAAAAACTGGAGGAAGTGAAGTGTTTCAGATATCTAGAGGTGGATTTGGCAGCGGATGGAACCATGGAAGCGGAAGTGAATCATAGGTTGGGAGAGTGGGCGAAAGTTCTGGGAGCATTAAAAAATGTGTGGAAGTCGAGAACATTATCTCGGAAAGCAAAAATGGGTATGTTTGAAGGAGTAGTGATTCCAACAATGGTATATGGTTGCGAGGCGTGGGCTATAGATAGAGTTGTACGGAGGAGGGTGGATGTGCTGGAAATGAGATGTTTGAGGACAAATGTGGTGTAAGGTCTTTTGATCGAGTAAGCAATAAAAGGGTAAGAGAGATGTGTGGTAATAAAAAGCAGTGGGGTTGAAAGAGTAGAAGAGGGTGTTTTGAAATGGTTTGGTCACATGGAGAGAATTAGTGAGGAAAGATTGACCAAGAGGATATATGTGTCAGCGGTGGAGGGAACGAGGAGAAGTGGGAGACCAAATTGGAGGTGGAAAGATGGAGTGAAAAAGCTTTTTGGTGATCGCGGCCTGAACATGCAGGATGGTGAAAGGAGGGCAAGGAATAGAATGAATTGGAACGATGTGGAATACCGAGGTCGACGTCCTATCAATGGATTGAACCAGGGCATGTGAAGCGTCTAGGGTACAGCATGGAAAATTCTGTGGGGCCCTGGATGTGAAATAGAGCTGTGGTTTCGGTGCATTATTACATGACAGCTAAAGACTGAGTGTAAACGAATGTGGCCTTAGTTGTCTTTTCCTAGCGATACCTCGCGCACATGAGGGGAGGAGGGGGTTGTTATTTCATGTGTGGCGGAGTGGGGATAGGAATGAATGAAGGCAGACTGTATGAATTATGTACATGTGTATATATGTATATGTCTGTGTGTGTATATATATATATATACGTTAAGGTGTATAAGTATGTACATACATGTGTGTGTGGGTGGTTTGGGCCATTCTTTCGTCTGTTTCATTGCGCTACCTCGCTAACGCGGGAGACAGCGACAAAGCAAAATAGATATATATATATATATATATATATATATATATATATATATATATATATATATATATATATATATATATTTATTTTTTGCCGCTGTCTCCCGCGTTTGCGAGGTAGCGCAAGGAAACAGACGAAAGAAATGGCCCAACACACTCCCTTACACATGTATATACATACGTCCACACACGCAAATAGACATACCTACACAGCTTTCCATGGTTTAAACCAGACGCTTCACATGCCCTGATTCAATCCACTGACAGCACGTCAACCCCAGTATACCACATCGATCCAATTCACTCTATTCCTTGCCCTCCTTTCACCCTCCTGCATGTTCAGGCCCCGATCACACAAAATCTTTTTCACTCCATCTTTCCACCTCCAATTTGGTCTCCCACTTCTCGTTCCCTTCACCTCCGACACATATATCCTCTTGGTCAATCTTTCCTCACTCATTCTCTCCATGTGCCCAAACCATTTCAAAACACCCTCTTCTGCTCTCTCAACCACGCTCTTTTTATTTCCACACATCTCTCTTACCCTTACGTTACTTACTCGATCAAACCACCTCACACCACACATTGTCCTCAAACATCTCATTTCAAGCACATCCATCGTTCTGCGCACAACTCTATCCATAGCCCACGCCTCGTAACCATACAACATTGTTGGAACCACTATTCCTTCAAACATACCCATTTTTGCTTTCCGAGATAATGTTCTCGACTTCCACACATTCTTCAAGGCCCCCAGGATTTTCGCCCCCTCCCCCACCCTATGATCCACTTCCGCTTCCATGATTCCATCCGCTGCCAGATCCACTCCCAGATATCTAAAACACTTCACTTCCTCCAGTTTTTCTCCATTCAAACTCACTCATATATATATATATATATATATATATATATATATATATATATATATATATATATATATATATATATATATATATATATATATATATATATATATATATATATATATATATATATATATATATATATATATATATATATATATATATATATATATATATGACCATATATACATATATATATATGCACCCAAGATATGGTTGTACTTTGTTTTATGAAGACAATTGAGAAACATCATAAGCCAAAACTCCAGTTCCATGATAAGAGAAGTGGACCAGGCAGTATGATACAGTGGTTAAATTGATGAAAACTACTATTGACGTTTGTGTAAATAAATTATACATTTCCCTTTTCCATAGCCAGAGGTTGAACCATTATGTGACATTCATTTTTCATTTCATTTCAAGCTAGAAGTTTCAGTTTTCTAGATTATTTCTTACAATTTTCATATGTATATATATATGTGTGTGTGTATGTGTATGTATGTGTGTATATGTATGTATCTATGTGTATATGTATGTATCTATGTGTATATATATATATATATATATATATATATATATATATATATATATATATATATATATATATATATATATATATATATATATATATATATATATATATATATATATATCTTCTTTCTTTCATACTATTCGCCATTTCCCGCGTTAGCAAGGTAGCGTTAAGAACAGAGGACTGGGCCTCTGAGGGAATATCCTCACCTGGCCTCGTTCTCTGTTCCTTCTTTTGGAAAATCAAAAAAAAACGAGAGGGGAGGATTTCCAGCCCCCCGCTCCCTCCCCTTTTAGTCGCCTTCTACGACACGCAGGGAATACGTGGGAAGTATTCTTTCTCCCCTATCCCCAGGGATAATATATATATATATGTATATATATATATATATATATATATATATATATATATATATATATATATATATATATATATATATATATATATATATATATATATATATATATATATATATATATCTATATATTATATATATATATATATATATATATATATATGTATATATATATATATATATATATATATATATATATATATATATATATATATATATATATATATATATATATATATATATATATATATATATATATATATATATATATATATATATATATATATATATATATATATATATATATGTGTAAGATAATATATATATATATATATATATTATCCCTGGGGATAGGGGTGAAAGAATACTTCCCACGCATTCCACACGTGTCGTAGAAGGCGACTAGAGGGGACGGGAGCGGGGGGCCAGAAATCCTCCCCTCCTTGTATTTTAACTTTCTAAAAATGGGAAACAGAAGGAGTCACGCGGGGATTGCTCATCCTCCTCGTAGACTCAGATTGGGGTGTCTAAATGTGCTTGGATGTAACCAAGATGTGAAAAAAGGAGAGATAGGTAGTATGTTTGAGGAAAGGAACCTAGATGTTTTGGCTCTGAGTGAAACGAAGCTCAAGGGTAAAGGGGAAGACTGGTTTGGGAATGTCTTGGAAGTAAAGTCAGGGGTTAGTGAGAGGACAAGAGCAAGGGAAGGAGTAGCAGTACTCCTGAAACAGGAGTTGTGGGAGTATATGATAGAATGTAAGAAAGTAAATTCTCGATTGATATGGGTAAAACTGAAAGTTGATGGAGAGAGATGGGTGATTATTGGTGCATATGCACCTGGGCATGAGAAGAAAGATCATGAGAGGCAAGTGTTTTGGGAGCAGCTGAATGAGTGTGTTAGTGGTTTTGATGCACAAGACCTGGGTTATAGTGATGGGTGATTTGAATGCAAAGGTGAGTAATGTGGCAGTTGAGGGAATAATTGGTATACATGGAGTGTTCGGTGTTGTAAATGGAAATGGTGAAGAGCTTGTAGATTTATGTACTGAAAAAGGATTGGTGATTGGGAATACCTGGTTTAAAAAGCGAGATATACATAAGTATGCGTATGTAAGTAGGAGAGATGGCCAGAGAGCGTTATTGGATTACGTGTTAATTGACAGGCGCGCGAAAGAGAGACGTTTGGATGTTAATGTGCTGAGAGGTGCAACTGGAGGGATGTCTGATCATTATCTTGTGGAGGCGAAGGTGAAGATTTGTATGGGTTTTCAGAAAAGAAGAGTGAATGTTGGGGTGAAGAGGGTGGTGAGAGTAAGTGAGCTTGGGAAGGAGACTTGTGTGCGGAAGTACCAGGAGAGACTGAGTACAGAATGGAAAAAGGTGAGAACAATGGAAGTAAGGGGAGTGGGGGAGAAATGGGATGTATTTAGGGAATCAGTGATGGAGTGCGTAAAAGATGCTTGTGGCATGAGTAGCGTGGGAGGTGGGTTGATTAGAAAGGGTAGTGAGTGGTGGGATGAAGAAGTAGGATTATTAGTAAAAGAGAAGAGAGAGGCATTTGGACGATTTTTGCAGGGAAATATTGCAATTGAGAGGGAGATGTATAAAAGAAAGAGGCAGGAGGTCAAAAGAAAGGTGCAAGAGGTGAAAAAGAGGGCAAATGAGAGTTGGGGTGAAAGTGTATCATTAAATTTTAGGGAGAATAAAAAGATGTTCTGGAAGGAGGTAAATAAGGTGCGTAAGACAAGGGAGCAAATGGGAACTTCAGTGAAGGGCGCTAATGGGGAGGTGATAACAAGTAGTGGTGATGTGAGAAGGAGTTGGAGTTAGTATTTTGAAGGTTTGTTGAATGTGTTTGATGATAGAGTGGCAGATATAGGGTGTTTTGGTCGAGGTATTGTGCAAAGTGAGAGGGTTAGGGAAAATGATTCGGTAAACAGAGAAGAGGTAGTAAAAGCTTTACGGAAGATGAAAGCCGGCAAGGCAGCAGGTTTGGATGGTATTGCAGTGGAATCTATTTAAAAAAGGGGGTGACTGTATTGTTGACTGGTTGGTAAGGCTATTTAATGTATGTATGACTCATGGTGAGGTGCCTGAGGATTGGCGGAATGCGTGCATAGTGCCATTGTACAAAGGGAAAGGGGATAAGAGTGAGTGCTCAAATTCCAGAGGTATAAGTTTGTGGAGTATTACTGGTAAATTATACGGGAGGGTATTGATTGAGAGGGTGAAGGCATGTACAGAAGCATCAGATTGGGGAAGAGCAGTGTGGTTTCAAAAGTGGTAGAGGATGTGTAGATCAGGTGTTTGCTTTGAAGAATGTATGTGAGAAATACTTAGAAAAGCAAATGGATTTATATGTAGCGTTTATGGATCTGGAGAAGGCATATGATAGAGTTGATAGAGATGCGCTGTGGAAGGTATTAAGAATATATGGTGTATGAAGCAAGTTGTTAGAAGCAGTGAAAAGGTTTTATCGAGGATGTAAGGCATGTGTAGGTGTAGGAAGAGAGGAAAGTGATTGGTTCTCAGTGAATGTATGTTTGCGGCAGATGTGTGTGATGTCTCCATGGTTGTTTAATTTGTTTATGGATGGGGTTGTTAGGGAGGTGAATGCAAGTGTTTTGGAAACAGGGGCAAGTATGAAGTCTGTTGGGGATGAGAGAGCTTGGGAAGTGAGTCAGTTGTTGTTCGCTGATGATACAGCGCTGGTGGCTGATTCATGTGAGAAACTGCAGAAGCTGGTGACTGAGTTTGGTAAAGTGTGTGAAAGAAGAAAGTTAAGAGTAAATGTGAATAAGAGCAAGGTTATTAGGTACATTAAGGTTGAGAGTCAAGTCAATTGGGAGGTAAGTTTGAACGGAGAAAAACTGGAGGAAGTAAAGTGTTTTAGGTATCTGGGAGTGGATCTGGCTGCGGATGGAACCATGGAAGCGGAAGTAAATCATAGGGTAGGGGAGGGGGCGAAAATCCTGGGAGCCTTGAAGAATGTGTGGAAGTCGAGAACATTATCTCGGAAAGCAAAATTGGGTATGTTTGAAGGAATAGTGGTTCCAACAATGTTGTAAGGAAATATCCTCACCTGGCCCCCTTCTCTGTTCCTTCTTTTGGAAAATTAAAAAAAATGAGGGGGGAGGATTTCCAGCCACCCGCTCCCTCCCCTTTTAGTCGCCTTCTACGACATGCAAGGAATACATGGGAAGCATTCTTTCTCCCCTATCCCCAGGGATGAATCCCTAATAATACTTTACAATATAATGTTAACAAATTTAGTTAAAATAAATCTGCTGCCTTCCCACAAAAGCCAAAAAGTTATGTATAAAACCAATAAGGATTCAGTCAATCCTTGTTTGTGAACACAAGGAAAAATACAAAACAATTATTCATTCACATGTTGTTGATATTTTGAAATGCAAATGCATCATATTCTTCTGACTTAAAGTTTGGAGCGTGTCAGCCAGTCAAAGTCTTGAACTTTACGTTGAGCTCCAGGGTTAATCATCACATTAATAAGTGAAGGCTTGTTTTCTTCTTCAAGAGCCTGACTAACTGCCTCTTGCAGTTCAGGGACAGACTTACAGAAGAAACCAGTTTCACTGAACATTGAAGCCATGCATTCACAGTGTTCAGTTGGCAGAAGTGATGTTGGTGGAGTTGCAATAGCAGCATCCATTCCATCTCTTATTTCATTGAACAATTCCTTGTCCAAACCACTGTAGATGCCATTATTGTTTACAATGATGACTATGATGGGTAGTTTGTAGCGGTAAATTGTTTCCATTTCCATACCACTAAAACCAAAAGCAGAATCTCCTTCAACACATATAATTCGTTTGCCTGGAGCATGGTCTTGTGCCCATAAGGCTGCTGCAATGGCATAACCAAGACCAACACCCATTGTACCAAAAGTACCTGCATCCAGTCTGTGGCGTGGAGATTTGTTGAGCAAAATAGTCCGTCCAATGTCCATGGTATTGGCTCCTTCACTGACAATAATACAATCATGTGGTAACAGCTGGTGCAGGTGATGAAGTCCTGCGTAGTAGTTCAAAGGTTCTGAAATATCCTGGGCCATTTTAGTACTAATGCTTTTATTGTCCTGCACTTTCTCTTGAAGTTGAGACCACCAAGGTGAGTGTGAGGCTACAAGAGTTCCTGGTACTGCTTCTTGGAGCTGGCCACAAACTGCCCTTAAGTCACCTAGCAAAACAACACTTCCATTCACACTGTTGTGGAACTCATCAGAACATAAATCCACATGTATAAACTTTACATCTGATGCACGTCGTGGAGGGCGACCAAAATGAAGAATCCAATTCAATCTTGCTCCAAGAAGCAAAATCACATCAGCCTCCAACAATGCTTTGGTGCGAGCAGGAGCCACACACAAAGGGTGGTCATAGGGTACAACTCCTTTGCCCATTGGTGTAGGTAACAAGGGTATACCAGTCTTTTCTAACAAACAATATATATATATATATATATATATATATATATATATATATATATATATATATATATATATATATATATATATATATATATATATATATATATATATATATATATATATATATATATATATATGTTACCTTAATGCAACTTACAACACGAATGTAAAACTCTATCCATACGGTACATATAGTCGTCACATATGTACCCAACATACAGACACATCTTATGTAGTACTCTTGTTGAATCAATATCACAACTTCCTCAGATGAGGCGACAGAACCTGACTGATAGAGAGACCGAGATTACTAAGACTGATTCTATAGAAGGTCATGCACTACATACCAGGATGTAGTCTACATCAGACGTTGATTCAAGCACAACATACCAGGATGCAGTCTACATCAGACGTTGATTCATACCTTACATCAGGATGTAGTCTACATCAGACGTTGATTCAAGCACAACATACCAGGATGCAGTCTACATCAGACGTTGATTCATGCATGACATACCAGGATGTAGTCTACATCAGACGTTGATTCATACCTTACATCAGGATGTAGTCTACATCAGACGTTGATTCATGCATTACATACCAGGATGTAGTCTACATCAGACGTTGACTCATGCATTACATACCAGGATGTAGTCTACATCAAACGTTGATTCTTGCATGACATACCAGGATGTAGTCTACATCAAAGTTGATTCATGCACTACATACCAGGATGTAGTCTACATCAGACGTTGATTCATGTACTACATAACAGGATGTAGTCTACATCAGACGTTGATCATTTTTGCATCACGGTTCATAGCATGAGTCTACAAGGACTCACAGGCCAGCTGCTGGGGATGGAGGCTTGTAGTACTTATGTATCCACAAGCCATCAGTAATGTGCGAGACAAGTTAGATGAATTCTACCATTCATGAGTTGATATTCTCAGGGGATGGACGAGAATATTTGATCATACAACTCCAGGACTCCCTTTTTAATGGGACTATGTTAGCAAAGAGGCTGCGCTTCAAGCAGGAGCAGGGAAAACATGGATTCCTTGATAGAGCAAAGTTCGACGTGAGTGATGACTTTATCGCTCATGGTACATAATAATGTAGCCAGAGGCCAGTCATGCATGAGACCCAGTATTGAACTTTATAATAACGTCATACGATATAGGAAGTATGATAATGTTGTGGTATATCATACAAAGACGAGGTTGTGTCATGTGATAATCCCCTCACAAATAACCTTCGCTCGTTTATTCACATCAAGAAGTTGTGTCCAAAGAGGAAACTATTGGGGAACGCATCTTGTTTTTGGGTTGGCAACGGATATTAATCTTATTAAATTAATAATCTTGGGAAGAGGTAATGTACGCTTATGACAATTAATAATCCCTTTCCTGACATGGTGAGGTCGATTAAGAGATTAATAATCGTTTTTCGTTTTTCATCACATTCAAAAAAACTGATTAATTACAATGTTTACGTCATCATTAATGACAATGTGTATGTCATTATTTTCATTGCCACGCAAGGGAAAAATGTCTATACTAATGGATGTCTTTTTTGATTGTTTTAGAAAGATGTTTTCCACGAACTGTATATCCGGTTAGTTTAATATTCAAAAAATAGTTCTAGTGTTTGAATACAGATTTATTTTGATATCAAAATTCTCAAAATTTTCTTCTTTTCTTTCCTTTTGTAGATATCCATTTTGTTACGAAGATAAGGGCCATAAGAATACATTTAAAAACCCTATGAACATGGAGGTAATTATTCTTAAATCTAATGTCATCTATGTGTAATACAAATTTGAAACTAAAAAAAAGAGAAAACTGTTTCTGATGTCCATCATAAATTCACTTCACCAAGACGGTATCAACACAACATCATTGTAGTGTTCCAAGAACACTGGTCAGTCTTTCCTCATCTACATTCCAAGGCGACGCTGGTACACATCTTCAACAACAAAAGCAGATCTATGTTCACCGATGACTCAGCTGACACTCAAGAATTAGGGTAATGAATGAGGAGTGATGGATGATGAAGGGAACCTCAGGAAGATTTGGTATCAGACGACTAAAAGGTTTGGATACATTTGAGATTCAAATACTTTTTGAACCATGTTAGAAACTGTAAATCATTGTGATAATTGGAGTAGCGCTAATTCATTTATAACATTAACTCCTTGATTAAGAGAAGTATCACTGAATTTTATCTTATCAAATACACAAAGAGTTGTAACATCAATATTAGTGAAGGTCTATATATAAACCGGAGAGCTTTGTCGTAGGCAGAATTTTTATACTTTCCTGTCTTGTCCACATAATAAAACTTTAATACAGGCATGATGCCAGACCCGAACATCACAAACACTTGTATACCGATGGTGTCTTAGCTCCGCCTATCTTGTGTATATACTTGCTGTTCTGAGTCTTCTGTATCACACTTGTATCTCCCCTGAGGATGTGTTAATCACCAGAAAGTGCACTTGGGACTTTCCGTGTTTCGTTTTTCCTCGTCTTTATCATAAATAACTATATCAAGCTGATTACTGTGACCTACTATATATATATATACATATATATATATATATATATATATATATATATATATATATATATATATATATATATATATATATATATATATATATTTTTTTTTTTTTTTTTTTTCTTTTTTTTTTTTGCTTTGTCGCTGTCTCCTGCGTTTGCGAGGTAGCGCAAGGAAGCAGACGAAAGAAATGGCCCAACCCACCCCCATACACATGCCTTGATTCAATCCACTGACAGCACGTCAACCCCGGTATACCACATCGCTCCAATTCACTCTATTCTTTGCCCTCCTTTCACCCTCCTGCATGTTCAGGCCCCGATCACACAAAATCTTTTTCACTCCATCTTTCCACCTCCAATTTGGTCTCCCTCTTCTCCTCGTTCCCTCCACCTCCGACACATATATCCTCTTGGTCAATCTTTCCTCACTCATTCTCTCCATGTGACCAAACCACTTCAAAACACCCTCTTCTGCTCTCTCAACCACGCTCTTTTTATTTCCACACATCTCTCTTACCCTTACGTTACTCACTCGATCAAACCACCTCACACCACACATTGTCCTCAAACATCTCATTTCAAGCACATCCATCCTCCTGCGCACAACTCTATCCATAGTCCACGCCTCGCAACCATACAACATTGTTGGAACCACTATTCCTTCAAACATACCCATTTTTGCTTACCGAGATAATGTTCTCGACTTCCACACATTCTTCAAGGCTCCCAGAATTTTCGCCCCCTCCCCCACTCTATGATCCACTTCCGCTTCCATGGTTCCATCCGCTGACAGATCCACTCCCAGATATCTAAAACACTTCACTTCCTCCAGTTTTTCTCCATTCAAACTCACCTCCCAATTGAATTGACCCTCAACCCTACTGTACCTAATAACCTTGTTCTTATTCACATTTACTCTTAACTTTCTTCTTTCACACACTTTACCAAACTCAGTCACCAGCTTCTGCAGTTTCTCACATGAATCAGCCACCAGCGCTGTATCATCAGCGAACAACAACTGACTCACTTCCCAAGCTCTCTCATCCCCAACAGACTTCATACTTGCCCCTCTTTCCAGAACTCTATCATTCACCTCCCTAACAACCCCATCCATAAACAAATTAAACAACCATGGAGACATCACACACCCCTGCCGCAAACCTACATTCACTGAGAACCAATCACTTTCCTCTCTTCCTACACGTACACATGCCTTACATCCTCGATAAAAACTTTTCACTGCTTCTAACAACTTGCCTCCCACACCATATATTCTTAATACCTTCCACAGAGCATCTCTATCAACTCTATCATATGCCTTCTCCAGATCCATAAATGCTACATACAAATCCATTTGCTTTTCTAAGTATTTCTCACATACATTCTTCAAAGCAAACATCTGATCCACACATCCTCTACCACTTCTGAAACTACACTGCTCTTCCCCAATCTGATGCTCTGTACATGCCTTCACCCTCTCAATCAATACCCTCCCATATAATTTGCCAGGAATACTCAACAAACTTATACCTCTGTAATTTGAGCACTCACTCATCCCCTTTACCTTTGTACAATGGCACTATGCACGCATTCCGCCAATCCTCAGGCACCTCACCATGAGTCATACATACATTAGATAACCTTACCAACCAGTCAACAATACAGTCACCCCCTTTTTTAATAAATTCCACTGCAATACCATCCAAACCTGCTGCCTTGCCGGCTTTCATCTTCCGCAAAGCTTTTACTACCTCGTCTCTGTTTACCAACTCATTTTCCCTAACCCTCGCACTTTGCACACCACCTCGACCAAAACACCCTATATCTGCCACTCTATCATCAAACACATTCAACAAACCTTCAAAATACTCACTCCATCTCCTTCTCACATCACCACTACTTGTTATCACCTCCCCATTTGCGCCCTTCACTGAAGTTCCCATTTGCTCCCTTGTCTTACGCACTTTATTTACCTCCTTCCAGAACATCTTTTTATTCTCCCTAAAATTTAATGATACTCTCTCACCCCAACTCTCATTTGCCCTTTTTTTCAACTCTTGCACCTTTCTCTTGACCTCCTGTCTCTTTCTTTTATACGTCTCCCACTCAATATCATTTTTTCCCTGCAAAAAACGTCCAAATGCCTCTCTCTTCTCTTTCACTAATACTCTTACTTCTTCATCCCACCACTCACTACCCTTTCTAATAATTGGTATAATTGGAATAATTGGTATAGATGGGGTGTTCAGTGTTGTAAATGGAAATGGTGAAGAGCTTGTAGATTTATGTGCTGAAAAAGGACTGATGATTGGGAATACCTGGTTTAAAAAGCGAGATATACATAAGTATACTTATGTAAGTAGGAGAGATGGCCAGAGAGCGTTATTGGATTACGTGTTAATTGACAGGCGTGCGAAAGAGAGACTTTTGGATGTTAATGTGCTGAGAGGTGCAACTGGAGGGATGTCTGATCATTATCTTGTGGAGGCTAAGGTGAAGATTTGTATGGGTTTTCAGAAAAGAAGAGTGAATGTTGGGGTGAAGAGGGTGGTGAGAGTAAGTGAGCTTGGGAAGGAGACTTGTGTGAGGAAGTACCAGGAGAGACTGAGTAGAGAATGGAAAAAGGTGAGAACAATGGAAGTAAGGGGAGTGGGGGAGGAATGGGATGTATTTAGGGAATCAGTGATGGATTGCGCAAAAGATGCTTGTGGCATGAGAAGAGTGGGAGGTGGGTTGATATATATATATATATATATATATATATATATATATATATATATATATATATATATATATATATATATAGAGAGAGAGAGAGAGAGAGAGAGAGAGAGAGAGAGAGAGAGAGAGAGAGAGAGAGAGAGAGAGAGAGAGAGAGAGAGAGAGGGGGGGGGGGGAGGTGGGCTGTTATTTCATGTGTGGCGAGGTGGCAAATGGGAATGAATAAAGGCAGACAGTATGAACTATGTGCATATGTATATATGTATATGTCTGTGTGTGTATATATATGTATACGTTGAGATGTATAGGTATGTATATGTGCGTGTGTGGACGTGTATGTATATATATGTGTATGTGGGTGGGTTGGGCCATTCTTTCGTCTGTTTCCTTGCGCTACCTCGCTAACGCGGGAGACAGCGATAAAGCAAATAATAGAAAAAATAAATAGATATATATATATATATATATATATATATATATATATATATATATATATATATATATATATATATATATATATATATATATATATATATATATATATATATATATATATATATATATATATATATATATATATATATATATATATATATGATAGAGATAATGAACGAATATAAGTTTTGTGAACTATTATGTTCGTTCGTTATCTCTGGATTTCTGTAGATGTGAAATATCACGAAAGCATCCGAATCTTCGTGTTTGAAAACCCTTGTAGCTACCAGCATATTCGTGAACATGAACGTTCCCTGCGGTGAAGAAGTGCGCATGACTGGGAAGTGTACAAGAGTATGAATGTTCCCTGCGGTGAAGAAGTGCAGATGACTGGGAGGTGTACAAGAGTATGAACGTTCCCTGCGATGAAGAAGTGCACATGACTGGGAGGTGTACAGTTCCCTGCGGTGAAGAAGTGCAGATGACTGGGAGGTGTACAAGAGTATGAACGTTCCCTGCGGTGAAGAAGTGTACATGACTGGAAGGTGTACAGTTCCCTGCGGTGAAGAAGTGCAGATGACTGGGAGGTGTACAAGAGTATGAACATTCTCTGCGGTGAAGAAGTGTATATGACTGGGAGGTGTGCAAGAGTATATAGCTGTAGGTGAAGAGTTAGGCTCAAAATCTGAGAAGATGAACTACAGTTGGGGTGAGACAGTGTTTGTGTGTGTATAATGAAGACAAACCCTGGTATTATATATTGATAAGAAAAATACACTTTGTATCTTCACAAGGAATGATGTAGCGGTGCAAATTACTTCGGAGGATACTGTCCAATATGTAGGAAAAAATCACATGTATTATATAGTGTATATTCAGTGTTCCATAATCATGTAAGATTTTTACACATATCTATATTCTCGTTTTCCTTTTATTACAGTTAAGGATTCTATGAACTTTTAAGATAAAGACCAAATCATTACTGGCCTCTGTAATGTAACGGTTAGCGTTGCTGACCTCGTGTCATGCACGGGCCCATGTGTGTGTGTATGTACGTGTGTGTG
>NC_092295.1:12707882-12795382 GCF_036320965.1 Panulirus ornatus
TGGGTTTACCTCATCATGAGGTGTAGGGTAGTTACTGTGGGTTTACCTCACTATGAGGTATGGGGTAGTTACTGTGGGTCTACCTTACCATGAGGTGTAGGGAAGTTACTGTGGGTTTACCTCATCATGAGGTATGGGGTAGTTACTCTGGGTTTACCTCATTATGAGGTGTGGGGTAGATACTGTTGGTTTACTTCATCATGAGGTGTGGGGTAGTTACTATTGGTTTACCTCATCATGAGGTGTGGGGTAGTTACTGTGGGTTTACCTCATCATGAGGTGTGGGGTAGTTACTGTGGGTTTACCTCATCATGAGGTGTGGGGTAGTTACTGTGGGTTTACCTCATCATGAGGTGTGGGGTAGTTACTGTGGGTTTACCTCATCATGAGGTGTGGGGTAGTTACTGTGGGTTTACCTCATCATGAGGTGTGGGGTAGTTACTGTGGGTTTACCTCATCATGAGGTGTGGGGTAGTTACTGTGGGTTTACCTCATCATGAGGTGTGGGGTAGTTACTGTGGGTTTACCTCATCATGAGGTGTGGGGTAGTTACTGTGGGTTTACCTCATCATGAGGTGTGGGGTAGTTACTGTGGGTTTACCTCATCATGAGGTGTGGGGTAGTTACTGTGGGTTTACCTCATCATGAGGTGTGGGGTAGTTACTCGTGGTTTACCTTCATCATGAGGTGCGGGGTAGATACTGTTGGTTTACTTCATCATGAGGTGTGGGGTAGTTACTGTGGGTTTACCTCATCATGAGGTGTGGGGTAGTTACTGTTGGTTTACGTCACCATGAGGTGTGGGGTAGTTACTGTGGGTTTACCTCATCATGAGGTGTGGGGTAGATATCGTGGGTTTACCTCATCAGGAGGTGTGGGGTAGTTACTGTGGGTATACCTCATCATGAGGTATGGGGTAGTTACTGTGGGTTTACCTCATCATGAGGTGTGGGGTAGTTACTGTGGGTTTACCTCATCATGAGGTATGGGGTAGTTACTGTGGGTTTACTTCATCATGAGGTGTAGGGTAGTTACTGTTTGTTTACCTCATCATGAGGTGTGAGGTAGATACTATGGGTTTACCTCATCATGAGGTGTGGGGTAGATACTATGGGTTTACCTCATCATGAGGTGTGGGTAGATACTGTGGGTTTACCTCATCATGAGGTGTGGGTTAGTTACTGTGGGTTTACCTCATCATGAGGTATTGGGTAGTCACTATGGGTTTACGTGATCATGAGGTGTGGGGTAGTTACTGTTGGTTTACCTCATCATGAGTTATGGGGTAGATACTGTGGGTTTACCTCATCATGAGGTGTGGGTTAGTTACTGTGGGTTTACCTCATCATGAGGTATTGGGTAGTCACTATGGGTTTACGTGATCATGAGGTGTGGGGTAGATACCGTGGGCTTACCTCAACATGAGGTGTGGGGTAGTTACTGTGTGTTTACCTCATCATGAGGTGTGGGGTAGTTTCTGTGGGTTTACCTCATCCTGAGGTGTGGGGTAGTTACTGTGGGTTTACCCCATCATGTGGTTTGGGGTAGTTACTGTTGGTTTACCTCATCATGAGTTATGGGGTAGATACTGTGGGTTTACCTCATCATGAGGTGTGGGGTCGATACTCTGGGTTTACCTCATCATGAGGTGTGAGGTAGATACTGCCGGTTTACCTCATCATGAGGTGTGGTGTAGATACTGTGGGTTTACCTCATCATGAGGTGTGGGGTAGATAATGTGGGTTTACCTCATCATGAGGTATGTGGCAGCTACTGTGGGTTTACCTCATCATGAGATATTGGGAAGTTACTGTGGGTTTTCCTTATCATGAGGTGTAGGGTAGTTACTCTAGGTTTACCTCATGATGAGGTGTGGAGTAGTTACTATGGGTTTACCTCATCATGAAGTGTGAGGTAGATACTGTAGGTTTACCTCATCATGAGGTGTGGGTTGTTACAGTGGGTTTACCTCATTATGAGGTGTATGGTAGTTACTGTAGGTTTATCTCATCATGAGGTGCGGGGTAGTTATTGTGAATTTATCTCATCATGATGTATGAGGTACATACTGTGGGTCTACCTCACTATGAGGTGTGGGGTAGTTACTGTTGATTTACCTCACCATGAGGTGTGGGGTAGTTACAGTGGGTTTACCTCACCCTGAGTTGTGCGGTAGTTACTGTGGGTTTACGTCATCATGAGGTATGGGATAGATTCTGTGCGTTTACCGCATCATGAGGTATGGGGTAGTTACTGTGGGTTTACCTCAATTTGCCTTCATCGCCGGCTCAATTGCCATCTAGTTTACATGGGTCAATTTGGTTGCCCCGTGGCCATCTTCACCATCGTCATCAAAACTTAACCCAGCAGTGATAATCTCTCTCTCTCTCTCTCTCTCTCTCTCTCTCTCTCTCTCTCTCTCTCTCTCTCTCTCTCTCTCTCTCTCTCTCTCTCTCTCTCTCTCTCTCTCTCAGTCTAACAAAACGTCCTTCCTTTGTGTGGCCAAGTTTGGATGACTTGTTTCCAATAACGAATCATTTTGGATCATCAGCTACCATTGATCCCCTTGACATGGTATCTAAGGCTATTACCACTAACAGATGACACACTATACACGTTATGGTGTCTCCTCCTCTACCATTATAATCAAAAGATCCATAAATGTCTATTACAAATGATCTTTGGTGATAGATTATCAGTCTTCACATTGAAAGAACCAAGCGAGCCAGTTCAATATGTCAGCTTATTGAACTTAGCTCTGAAACCATCAGCTTCAACAAGCCTGACTCTTTTCGTCTCTGATAACCTGTCCTTCACAAGTGTTTATGTCCTTCCCCTTAGCTGCAGTAAGTTAGGAACCAGCTTGATAGTTAGTGACCTGCAGGTGCTATTGTTCCATTGTCGGTGGTACAGTGACGTCGTATGAATAAAGGTTGCGATTGTCTAAGCTCAATGATCCTGCACATGATTATCTTAGTTCAGATTCCATTATTCCATCTGGTCTCTCATGCTGTCAACAACAATGGCTTGACCAACTAATGACTCGATCTATTTCTTCAACAATCAGACTGAACTCTAACACCTCACTGTTCTAGCACCTCCAGTATTCCAGCACCTCCAGCATTCCAGCACCTCCAGTACCCTACCATTTCAGTGTATTCCAGCACCTCCAGTATTCCAGCACCTCCAATATTTCTAGCACTTCCAGTATTCCAGCATCTCCAGCATTCCAGCACCTCCAGTATTCCAGCACCTCCAGTATTCCAGCACCTCCAATATTCCAGCACCTCCAGTATTGCAGCACCTCCAGTATTCCAGCACCTCCAGTATTCCAGCACTTCTAGTATTCCAGCACCTCCAGTATTCCAGCATCTCTGGTATTCCAGCACCTCCAGTATTCCAGCACCTCCAGTATTGCAGCACCTCCAGTATTCCAGCACCTCCAGTATTCCAGCACTTCTAGTATTCCAGCACTTCCAGTATTCCAGCACCTCCAATATTTCCAGCACTTCCAGTATTCCAGCACTTCTAGTATTCCAGCACTTCCAGTATTCCACCACCTCCAGTATTCCAGCACCTCCAATATTTCAAGCATTTCCAGTATTCCAGCACCTCCAGTATTCCAGCACCTCCAGCATTCCAGCACTTCCAGTATTCTAGCACCTCCAGTATTCCAGCACCTCCAGTATTCCAGCACCTCCAGTATTCCAGCACCTCCAATATTTCCAGCACCTCAAGTATTCCAGCACCTCCAATATTTCCAGCACCTCCAGTATTCCAGCACCTCCAGCATTCCAGCACTTCCAGTATTCCAGCACTTCTGTATTTAGCATCCAGTTACTGATCCACCTTGTCTCCACACTCCAGTATTCCACAAAATCCATTCATATTCACACTCCATATTCACACAGTATTTCCAATTATATATCCCATGCCTACTGATCACCATCTCCGTCATTCCAACACCTCATTAACTCCTCCATATTCCACACCTCCACATTCCACACCTCCAGTTTCCAACATGCAGTATTCCTGACTCTTAGTATTCCCTCCATATTTACAGACTTTCCATATTCCAGCACTTCATCGTTTCCAGCACTCTTACTTCACCTCCATTTCCATTTTAAAGTCCTTCTCACCACTTCCAGTATTCTGCACTACAGTACTTCACCAACATTCCAATAGTTCCATCAGCCTCTCGTCATTCCAGCTACCTCCACTTTCAGACACTCCTATTCTACACCCCAAGTTAACTTTAGGTCTCATCCCAACCTCCATATTCCAGCACCCCAGCGTACAGCACCTCCACATTCAGCATTCCAGTCCACACCTCCTCATTGCCACACCAATTTCCAAAATTAACCAAACATCCAGCTATTCCACATCTCAACTATCAAACTCCAAATCCGCCTCCAGTTTCCAGCAACTTCGATCAGTTCAGCATCAATATTACCTCAAATTTCACATCCAGTATTCCAGCCATTCCATATTCAACACTAGTATTCCACTCCAATATTTCCAATCCTAATTCTAAGATCAAATCCAACACATCCAATTCCCCTCACTCCAGTATTCACAATCAATATTCAAATAATTCCCTCTCCATTATTCACATCTCCATATCCGAATTGATTAACTCTTTTAAACTCAGTATTCCTTACAGTCAATAGTTTGCAGCACTTGCAGTAGTTCCAGCCTTCGTGTTTTCTTCCACCTCAAATATTTTTCAGATTCAGTATTTCACACTCATTTCACGAAGCCATCAGGTTCCCTTTCAGCTCGTTTCCGCTTCGTATCCAGACTCAGTATTCGTACCTCCAGTATTTCAGCACCTCCAGTATTCCAGCACCTCCAATATTTCCAGCACTTCCAGTATTCCAGCACCTCCAGTATTCCAGCACCTCCAATATTTCCAGCACTTCCAGTATTCCAGCACCTCCAATATTCCAGCACCTCCAGGATTCCAGTACTTCCAGTATTGCAGCACCTCCAGTATTCCAGCACCTCCAGTATTCCAGCACCTCCAGTATTTCAGCATCTCCAATATTCCAGCACCTCCAATATTCCAGCATCTCCAGTATTCCAGCATCTCCAGTATTCCAGCACCTCCAGTATTCCAGCACCTCCAGTATTTCAGCACCTCCAGTATTCCAGCACCTCCAATATTTCCAGCACTTCCAGTATTCCAGCACCTCCAGTATTCCAGCACCTCCAATATTTCCAGCACTTCCAGTATTCCAGCACCTCCAATATTCCAGCACCTCCAGGATTCCAGTACTTCCAGTATTCCAGCACCTCCAGTATTCCAGCACCTCCAGTACCCTAACATTTCAGGGTATTCCAACACCTCCAGTACCCTAATACTCCAGTACTCTAATACTCCATCTTTAAGCATTAGAACATTTTATATGGTTCCATCAGCCCTTGAACCTCCACTTTCCTGGAATTCTCTACCCTGCTCTGTCACTCTACCATCTTCCAGTATCCGACCATGATGGTACACTTAATTATACTTATGTATTGTTAAATGGCAATAGAGTTTTGACATTCCACCATCGTCCACAGTGCTGGTATTCTCCAACATTTCTTCAACACTGTCATCTTTCACTGATCCATTGTCCTCAAACACACTTCAACAAAAATCCATTCAGATTTTAGCATTCCATCAACACGAATGATCCCACTATATTTCAACATTGTTATTCTGGAACACTTCATCACCACCATCCTCAAACACTTCCCCCATCTTCTAACACCTCAACTTCCTCATCATTTAACGATTCTCCAACATTGCACTATCTTGACAAGTTACATTTTTGTTTATTGATATGATCCTACCCAGCTACATCACTCTTTCATGCCTCATCACTTCACTATCCTCTCCATTTTAAAGTCCTTCAACACCACACATTTCCTCTGCACTACGACACTCACCAACATTATCCTCAAATCTGTATCCTCACCATCATTCCTGTCTTCACGCATATCTTCCCTACCTTTCAGAACTTAATCCTTCTACACAAGTTAACCATTTTAGGGTCATCACCAACCTCCAACACAACACCAGCCCCGAGCACTACCATCATCTATATTCCAGTCATTCTCCTTCACGCCAACACTTTCCAAAATAACCAAAACATCTTACAACACTCCACCATTCTCAAACTAGAAAACTTTCCCAAACTCGTCCGTTGCACAGAACTTGTCAGTCTGAAAGTACATCATATTCTTCTAGAATTATAACATCATCTAACAGTGCCATACTCATACATTATAACAACTATAACATCATATTTCAAGATCCAATCTATAAAGATAAACCAACATCCAAATTCCCCTTCATCCTCGAAGATCACAAAATCAAACTGAGTTTGAAATAATTCCTTTCCTTATTATTTCCCTATACCATATGGAATTGGATTTAACTTTTTAAAACAGGCCGTTAAGTCAGAGTGAGAGGTGGATGGAGAGTTGCTTTGTGGTGTGGTGTCATGTGTCCACCAAAATGTATTTTTTATATATATATTTTTTCACATATAACTTTGTTTACGAAGCATCAGGTCCCTTTCTGGTTTGCTGTCCGGTGTCTACCACTATGTATACTTTTTAGGGTTTTTTTCACAGATAACTTTGTTTATGGACTATCAGGTCTCGCGTTACCTGTCCTTCCTATATACCCTTCTCCATCTATCCACACACACTCACACACACACACCACCTTTCTCCATTGCAGGTTCGCTATTCCTGACCGTAATGTCATTGATAAAGTCTTAATAAACCAGGTAACTACCCACCACCCGTCATTAACTCCCCCAACTACCTCATACCTTCCACCAATCACCTGCCAGCTACCAACTTAGCTTATCACAGATGCAATTCGACCTTAACCTCATCCTTGCCTCTCATCTACCATGTCTCATTTCTCAACACCACCATCGTCTCTCCTCCCCAGAGCATTGCTTCCTCCTCCAGCCATCGCCCTCTCTCTCCTTAGCCTTCGTCCCTCCCCTCTTTCGTATGCATGATGGCCCCAGCTACACACACACACACGTCTGGTGACTACTAATACACACGAGTGAGGAAGTAGACATGCGTTAGGCGACTGATAACCTGGCCTTCCATGCCTGCAGCCATGTTTCTTAAGGAGATGAGATGAAGTGGACGATTGAGGCAACATGGAACGAGCAAGAGGTGGAAGGAGAGTAAGAGGGGCTTTTAGAGAGGTGGGAAAGTCAAGAGGAAGAGGTGAGAGTGGGAGAAGTAACAGGAAGAGGTGGTAGTGAAGAGGTGGTAGTGGGAGAAGTTAGAGGAAGAGGTGGTAGTGGGAGAAGTTAGAGGAAGAGGTGGTAGTGAAGAGGTGGTAGTGGGAGAAGTTAGAGGAAGAGGTAGTAGTGGGAGAAGTTACAGGAAGAGGTGGTAGTGAAGAGGTGGTAGTGGGAGAAGTTAGAGGAAGAGGTAGTAGTGGGAGAAGTTACAGGAAGAGGTGGTAGTGAAGAGGTGGTAGTGGGAGAAGTTAGAGGAAGAGGTGGTAGTGGAAGAAGTTGGAGGAAGAGGTGGTAGCGGGAGAAGTTACAGAAAGAGGTGGTAGTGAGGAGGTGGTAGTGGGAGAAGTTAGAGGAAGAGGTGGTAGTGGGAGAAGTTAGAGGAAGAGGTGGTAGTGGGAGAAGTTAGAGGAAGAGGTGGTAGTGGGAGAAATTACAGAAGGAGGTGGTCGTGGAAGTTACAGGAAGAGGTGGTCGTGGGAGAAGTTACAGAAGTAGGTGGTAGTGGGAGAAGTTACAGGAAGAGGTGATAGTGGGAGAAGTTGCAGGAAGAGGTGGTAGTGGGAGAAGTTACAGGAAGAGGTGGTAGTGGAAGAAGTTACAGGAAGAGGTGGTAGTGGAAGAAGTTACAGGAAGAGGTGGTAGTGGGAGAAGTTAGAGGAAGAGGTGGGAGTGGGAGAAGTTACAGAAGTAGGTGGTAGTGGGAGAAGTTACAGAAGGAGGTGGTAGTGGGAGAAGTTACAGGAACAGGTGGTAGTGGGAGAAGTTACAGGAAGAGGTGGTAGTGGGGAAAGGGAACAGAGGAGCAGGTAAGGTGAGGTATGAGAATAGAAATCGTTTCAAGAATGAAATATGGGAGGGGCGAGGATGGACGTGTCTGGAACCACTGTTTCTCCTCTTGTCCCTTGTATCACGACCCTCTTCCACCTGTTACATAATCTGATCTTCTATTCCTCGTAGTAGTAGTAGTAGTAGTAGTAGTAGTAGTAGTAGTAGTAGTAGAAGTAGAATTAGTAGTAGCAGCAAGAGTAATAGCAATATTAGTAGAAATAGTACCAGTAGTATTGACAGTAGTAGTAGTAGTAGTAGCTATATAGATACCTAAGATATCATTCTAATCAAACGGTATTTATCAAGACTATATCAGTCACTCATTTACAATCGAAGTCTAACAAAGTAGCAGTGATCGTAAAAAAACAGTTTGTATATATCACACATTTCTTTCCATACCTCAAACATCTCTAGCTAAGGATTCATAGAATTAGAAATAGTCAAAGCTACGCTAGTAGTAGCAGCAGTAGTAGTAGTAGTAGTAACTGCAATTCGTTTTCTTTTGCTACATTAACATGCATTTAAGGCAAAAATTAAGGGTATGTTATAATGAATATACGTAAGTAGAGAACTATTACAAAGTTCACATCTTTGTGAAACAAAACGTGTTGGTCGTTAACCAATTGTTTGACAACCATCATTAGGATATGAGAGTTTAACGGTCATGGTAATGACCAAGTGACAAGATATATATTTATAACAAAAAAATGAATTAGTTGGAAACTTTAGTCATAACCGACACCTTCAAACCAATCTATTTGTCATCAATTGATAATTTAGCATTTAAGTGCAGGGAAAAAGTAAAGGAACTTCCACTTATGAAGCAATTACCCATGTCCTTTCAGGCAGTCACAATACACATGTGTGTAAGTATAAGATGTTTTCTTGAGTATATTTCTTATCATTTTGCCTTGATGGTCCACCGCACTACCACAACGTCTCACCACAATCATCTTTCCTCACGTAAATGAAGGAAAATTTGGATGGTTTCAGCTGAGGACGTCACTTATGAAGGCCCCAATACACAAACCCACAGACCCTGCATCAAAACTCGAACAACACAAGACCTTCGTGGTATGTACAAAGTTACGGATACATTTGGTCAAATATCTGTATAATATGGACCTAAATGGCTTTAAACTATGTGTATTTTGGACCACTAAACGCTGGATTCTACTTCACATATCAATAAATGTGTTTATTTATTTGATTATCAGATATTTCCACTGTCGGAATCAAAAATGTTTAATTCTAGATGTAGCTCATCGGATGTCCGGAGGCAGAGCCCCCTACCAACTGGCTGGGTAACTAGACGTGTATCATTAATACTTTATAACCATGAAAGAAATAGAACGAATCTCAGTTCTAAACCCTTAACTTGCTATCCAAACTCTTAATTCTCTTGTTAAATCAGATAGCCTCATCTTCACTTCCCACACCACGTATGTCTGATTGTCGAGTTTATACTGTAAAAATGTCTATTCTATATAAGAAAAATGTAATAAGATACGTAAATTAAACTTCCTGTTTGTTAAAAAGGAATTTTTTCCCAAAATATTTCTAGAAATATATTCGTAGTCTCTCTGTACATAAACGGATGAACAGTACAACAGTGTATGTAGCATCTGTATATAAACGGTTGAACAGTACGGTAATGTATATAGCATCTGTATATAAATGGATGAACAGTACGGCAATGTATATAGCATCTGTATATAAACAGATGAACAGTACGGCAATGTATATAGCATTTGTATATAAACGGATGAACAGTACGGCAATGTATATAGCATTTGTATATAAACGGATGAACAGTATGGTAATGTATATAGCATCTGTACATAAAAGGATGAACAGTACGGTAATATATATAGCATCTGTATATAAATGGATGAACAGTACGGCAATGTATATAGCATCTATATATAAACGGTTGAACAGTACGGCAATGTATATAGCACCTGTATATAAAGGGATGAACAGTACGGCAATGTATATAGCATCTGTATATAAACGGATGAACAGTACGGCAATGTATATAGCATCTGTATATAAACGGATGAACAGTACGGCAATGTATATAGCATCTGTATATAAACGGATGAACAGTAAGGCAATGTATATAGCGTCTGTATATATACTGATGAACAGTACGGGAATGTATATAAGTAATTATTTCCGTTTACTGTTCTGGTTGTAGGAAGATCAAGTTATAAGTTATAAGTAATTACAAGTTATAAGTTGTTATAAGTAGTTATATGTAGTTACCTCGTTATCCACACGAAATAAACAACGCATGACCGAGGAAAGTGTGACCTACAACACTGGTTGTGTTTACAACACTGGTTGTGTTTACAACACTGGTTGCGTTTACAGCACTGGCTGTGTTTACAACACTGGTTGTGTTTACAACACTGGTTGTGTTTACAACACTGGCTGTGTTTACAACACTGGTTGTGTTTACAACACTGGTTGTATTTACAACACTGGCTGTGTTTACAACACTGGTTGTGTTTACAACACTGGTTGTATTTACAACACTGGCTGTGTTTACAACACTGGCTGTGTTTACAACACTGGTTGTATTTACAACACTGGCTGTGTTTACAACACTGGTTGTATTTACAACACTGGCTGTGTTTACAATTCTGGTTGTGTTTACAACACTGGTTGTGTTTACAGCACTGGCTGTGTTTACAACACTGGTTGTGTTTACAGCACTGGTTGTGTTCACAACTCTGGTTGTGTTTACAACACTGGTTGTGATTACAACTCTGGTTGTGTTTACAACACTGGTTGTGTTTACAACACTGGCTGTGTTTACAACACTGGTTGTGTTTACAACACTGGCTGTGTTTACAACACTGGTTGTGTTTACAACACTGGTTGTGTTTACAACACTGGCTGTGTATACAACACTGGTTGTGTTTACAACACTGGCTGTGTTTACAACACTGGTTGTGTTTACAACACTGGTTGTATTTACAACACTGGTTGTGTTTAACAACACTGGTTGTGTTTACAACACTGGCTGTGTTTACAACACTGGTTGTGTTTACAACACTGGTTGTGTTTACAACACTGGCTGTGTTTACAACTCTGGTTGTGTTTACAACACTGGTTGTGTTTACAACACTGGTTGTGTTTAACAACACAGACAGCAAAGCTCTGGCGATTCAGCCAGTTACAATAACTTACAAATGTAATTTGGTTATCGGGGATAAAAATTCCGTTGACAATATGCAAATTACTTTCCCACATTCCACGGACTTTTGACAAAAAATGAAACTCCCGAACGACAATCAGTAACTGCTAGTTTGATAATCACCAGTCTGAACTGGTAATTAAGAGGAAGTACCCATTGTTAAATGGCCATGACCAATATATTTCCAGACAATATGAAATTTCTATAATGGCAGAACCAATTTTGAAAAAAACTTCCTTGAATTGGAAATTACAACTTTATTTTTTTGTCAGAATAAACACGAAGGAGATTTTCTGTTTTAAAACAACATTACCTAGAATTAAACCACGACTTTACCTACATATAACGAAGGAAAGGAAGACATTACAGGTTACAAGTGTATAATCGGATATATCACCCTCTACATGTCTGTGGTCCACTGTATAGTGGTTCACTGTATAGTGCATCACTAATCTACGCTAAGCTTTACCTTAATCATCTGTGGTCCACTGTATAGTGTACCACTACGCTTTACCTTGATCACCTGTTGTCCACTGTATAGTGCACCACAATGCTAAGCTTTACCTTGATCATCTGTGGTCCACTGTATAGTGTACCACTATGCTAAGCTTTACCTTGTTCATCTATGGTCCACTGTATAGTGTACCACTATGCTAAGCTTTACCTTGATCATCTGTGGTCCACTGTATAGTGTACCACTACGCTAAGCTTTACCTTGATCATCTGTGGTCCACTGTATAGTGTACCACTACGCTAAGCTTTACCTTGATCATCTGTGGTCCACCGTATAGTGTATCACTACGCTAAGCTTTACCTTGATCATCTGTGGTGCACTGTATAGTGTATCACTACGCTAAGCTTTACCTTGATCATCTGTGGTCCACTGTATAGTGCACCACTACGCTAAGCTTTACCTTGATCATCTGTGGTCCACTGTATAGTGCACCACTACGCTAAGCTTTACCTTGATCATCTGTGGTCCACTGTATAGTGTACCACTACGCTAAGCTTTACCTTGATCATCTGTGGTCCACTGTATAGTGTACCACTACGCTAAGCTTTACCTTGATCATCTGTGGTCCACTGTATAGTGTACCACTACGCTAAGCTTTACCTTCATTATCCATAGTCCACTGTATAGTACATCATACTAAGCTTTACCTTGATTATCTGTGGTCCACTGTATAGTGTACAGTTCAGTGAGTGTGTTAGCAGTTCTGATACACGAGACCGGGTTACAGTGATGGATGATTTTAATGCAAAGGTGAGTAATGTGGCAGTTGAGGGAATAATTGGTGTATATGAGGTGTTCAGGCTTGTAAATGAAAATGGTGAAGAACTTGTAGATTAATGTGCTGAAAAAGGACTAGTGATTGGGAATACGCGGTTAAAAAGAGAGATATACATAAATATACGTATGTAAGTAAGAGAGATGGCCAGAGAGCATTATTGCATCACGTGTTAATTTATAGGAGCGCGAAAGAGAGACTTTTGGATGTTAATGTACTGAGAGGTGCAACTGGAGGGATGTCTGATCATTATCTTGTAAGGGCGAAGGAGAAGATTTGTAGAGGTTTTCAGAAAAGAAGAGAGAATGTTGGGGTGAAGAGAGTGGTGAGAGTAAGTGAACTTGGGAAGGAGACTTGTGTGAGGAAGTACCAGGAGAGACTAAGTGCAAATGGAAAAAGGTGAGAGCAAAGGACGTAAGGGGAGTATGGGAGGAATGGGATGTATTTAGGGAAGCAATGATGGCTTGCGCAAAAGATGCTTGTGGCATGAGAAGCATGTGAGGTGGGCAGATTAGAAAGAGTAGTGAGTGGTGAGATTAAGAAGTAAGATTATTAGTGAAAGAGAAGAGAGAGGCATTTGGATAATTTTTGCAGGGAAATAGTGCAAATGACTGGGAGACGTATAAAAGAAAGAGGCAGAAGGTCAAGAGAAAGGTGCAAGAGGCGAAAAAGAAGGCAAATGACAGTTGGAGTGAGAAAGTATCATAAAATTTTAGGGAGAATAAAAAGAATTTTTGGAAGGAGGTAAATGAAGTGCGTAAGACAAGGGAGCGAATGGGAACATCGGTGAAGGGGGCTAATGGGGAGGTAATAACAAGTAGGTGTAAGTGAGAAGGAGATGGAGTGAGTAATTTGAAGGTTTGTTGAAGGTGTTTGATGTCAGAGTGGCAGATATAGGGTAGTGAAAGCTTTGCGAAAGATGAAAGCCGGCAAGGCGGCTGGTTCGGATGGCCTTGCAGTGGAATTTGTTAAAGAAAGGGGGTGACTGTGTTGTTGCCTGGTTGGTGAGGATATTCAGTGTACGTAAGAGCCATGGTGATGTGCCTGAAGATTGGTGGAATGCATGCATAGTGCCATTGTACAAAGGCAGAGGGGATAAAGGTGAGTGCTCAAATTACAGAAGTATAAGTTTGTTGAGTATTCCTGGGAAATTATATGGGAGGGTATTGATTGAGAGGGTAAAGGCATGTACAGAGCATCAGACTTGGGAAGAGCAGTGTGGTTTCAGAAGTGGTAGAGGATTTGTGGATCAGGTGTTTGCTTTGAAGAATGTGTGTGAGAAATACTTAGAAAAATAAATGGATTTGTATGTAGCATTTATGAATCTGGAGAAGGAATATGATAACAGTTGATAGAGATGCTCTGTGGGGGGTATCAAGAGTATATGTTGTGGGAGGTAAGTTGTTATAAGGAGTGAAAAGTTTTTATCGAGGATGTAACGCATGTATACGAGTAGGAAGAGAGGAGAGTGATTGGTTCCCAGTGAATGTCGGTTTGCAGCAGGAGTGCGTGATGTCTCCATGGTTGTTTAATTTGTTTACGGATAGGGTTGTTAGGGATGTGAATACAAGAGTTTTGGAAAGAGGGGCATGTTTGCAGTCTGTTGTGGATGAGAGGGCTTGGGAAGTGAGTTAGTTATTGTTCGCTGATGATACAGCGCTGGTGGTTGATTCGGGCAAGCTGGTGACTGAGTTTGGTAAAGTGTGCGAAAGAAGAAAGCTGAGAGTAAATGTGAATAAGAGCAAGGCTATTAGGTTCAATAGGGGTGAGGGACAAATCAATTGGGAGGTAAGTTTGAATGGAGAAAAACTGGAGGAAGTGAAGTGTTTTAGATATCTGGGAGTGGATTTAGCAGCGGATGGAACCATGGAAGCGGAGGTGAGTCACAGGGTGGGGAAGGGGGCGAAGGTTCTGGGAGCGTTGAATGTGAGAAAGGCGAGAAAGTTATCTCATAGAGCAAAAATGGGTATGTTTGAAAGAACAGTGGTTCCAACAATGTTATATGGTTGCGAGGCGTGGGCTATGGATAGAATTGTGCGCAGGAGGGTGGATGTGCTGGAAATGAGATGTTTGAGGACAATATGTGGTGTAAGGTGGTTTGATCGAGTAAGTAATGTAAGGGTAAGAGAGATGTGTGGTAATAAAAAGAGTGTGGTTGAGGGAGCAGAAAAGGGTGTTTTGAAATGGTTTAGTCACATGGAGAGAATGAGTGAGGATAGGTTGACAAAGAGGATATATGTATTAGGGGTGGAGGGAACGAGGAGAAGTGGGAGACCAAATTGGAAGGATGAAGTGAAAAAGATTTTGAGAGAGAGAGAGAGAGAGAGAGAGAGAGAGAGAGAGAGAGAGAGAGAGAGAGAGAGAGAGAGAGAGAGAGAGAGAGAGAGAGAGAGAGAGGTCATTAATTACAAGCCTTAACCTGGGTTAGAAAAGTAGAATATGAGCAATCTTGCTGCGCGTGTAAACTTTACACTCATTCATTTCATTTACACATTACCACTTAGTTAACCCATGAAGTGGTTTACCGCTTAGTCAGCCCATAAAGTGGTTTACCGCTTAGTTAGCCCATGACGTGGTTTATCACTTAGTCAGCCCATAATGTGGTTTACCGCTCAGTCAAGCCATGAAGTAGTTTACCACTTATTCAACCTCTGGCGAGTCTACAATTCAAAGTAACTTGTAGATGAGGTTGAAAGTCGCAAATCATGTCTGACGAGCTTCCGTAGTTTGCTGGTTCATGTTCCTGACTGTGGTTTTACGCAAGGGCCTGTCCAGGTTCGATTCTTGGGCGACGCACTCGGCCCACAGCCAGCCTAGCTGTTCAGCTTCACCTCAGGGCTGGGTTGGTAAATGGATACCTAGAATAGGTTAGCAGATTGCCATAGTTAGGACATTCAATTTTCCCTATCGTTTTACTTAGCATGTAAAGGAAAACGCGACGAGGACATCGCTTTGACAAAGATGACAACTATGTAAGAGAAAGAAAACGAGAAGTCGGTACACAACCACATCCTTGACAACCAGCAGCTTTGCAAGTATTTCTTTCAAAAGAAACGCAAACTGTTGTTCGCCAGTGAAACGCCAATACACATGGGACACAACGAAATAGTTTGAATGAAAGTCTTTACCTCAAGTGATGTTTTCAATTTTGATTTTACCAATTGTTATCAAGTAACACAGTTACGTTGATTTCGTGTAACGAGAAAAGAAAGTAACGCTTATATGGCAACAGTAACTATGGAACTAGCCAATGCGAGAGCCAATCAGAATGTATTGCGAGGATCAAGTGATACTCAGGAACCAATCAGAATGTAGAGAGAGGCCAAATGATACTCAGGAACCAATCAGAATGTAGAGAGTGACCAAGTGATACTCAGGAACCAATCAGAATGTAGAGAGAGGCCAAAGTGATACTCAGGAACCAATTAGAATGTAGAGAGAGACCAAGTGATACTCAGGAACCAATCAGAATGTAGAGAGAGACCAAGTGATACTCAGGAACCAATCAGAATGTAGAGAGAGACCAAGTGATACTCAGGAACCAATCAGAATGTATAGGGAGATTAAATGATATTCAGGAACCAATCAGAATGTATAGCGAGATCAAGTGATACCCAGGAACCAATCAGAATGTCCTTCAGTCTTGGAGAACTTGTGGTCCAGTATAGACAGCGCACGACGCCCCCTCTCCCCACCTAATTACTGTCACGTCTTGCCAGATGGTCGCTGGAGACTGGTGTTGATGTTATAATACAGTCGGGGAGGATAACACACATCATCTGAGTGTACGAGGAGGAGCCACAACCTCGGGTAATGTATCTTGGTGATGCACATTTATATATATATATATATATATATATATATATGTATATATATATATATATATATATATATATATATATATATATATATATATATATATATATATATATATATATATATATATATATATATATCTTTCTTTTCTTTCACACAATTCGCCATTTCCCGCATTACCGAGGTAGCGTTAAGAACAGAGGACTGGGCCTTACAGGGAATATCCTCACCTGGCCCCCTTCTCTGTTCCTTCTTTTGGAAAAAAAAAAAAAAAAGAGAGGGGAGGATTTCCAGCCCCCCGCTCCCTCCCCTTTTAGTCGCCTTCTACAACACGCAGGGAATACGTGGGAAGTATTCTTTCTTCCCTATCCCCAGGGATAATATATATATATATATAAATATATATATATATATATATATATATATATATATATATATATATATATATATATATATATATATATATATATATACAGGAGTTGTGGGAGTATGTGATAGAGTGTAAGAAAGTAAATTCTCGATTAATATGGGTAAAACTGAAAGTTGATGGAGAGAGGTGGGTGATTATTGGTGCATATGCACCTGGGCATGAGAAGAAAGATCAAGAGAGGCAAGTGTTTTGGGAGCAGCTGAATGAGTGTGTTAGTGGTTTTGATGCACGAGACCGGGTTATAGTGATGGGTGATTTGAATGCAAAGGTGAGTAATGTGGCAGTTGAGGGAATAATTGGTATACATGGGGTGTTCAGTGTTGTAAATGGAAATGGTGAAGAGCTTGTAGATTTATGTGCTGAAAAAGGACTGATGATTGGGAATACCTGGTTTAAAAAGCGAGATATACATAAGTATACTTATGTAAGTAGGAGAGATGGCCAGAGAGCGTTATTGGATTACGTGTTAATTGACAGGCGTGCGAAAGAGAGACTTTTGGATGTTAATGTGCTGAGAGGTGCAACTGGAGGGATGTCTGATCATTATCTTGTGGAGGCTAAGGTGAAGATTTGTATGGGTTTTCAGAAAAGAAGAGTGAATGTTGGGGTGAAGAGGGTGGTGAGAGTAAGTGAGCTTGAGAAGGAGACCTGTGTGAGGAAGTACCAGGAGAGACTGAGTACAGAATGGAAAAAGGTGAGAACAATGGAAGTAAGGGGAGTGGGGGAGGAATGGGATGTATTTAGGGAATCAGTGATGGATTGCGCAAAAGATGCTTGTGGCATGAGAAGAGTGGGAGGTGGGTTGATTAGAAAGGGTAGTGAGTGGTGGGATGAAGAAGTAAGAGTATTAGTGAAAGAGAAGAGAGAGGCATTTGGACGATTTTTGCAGGGAAAAAATGCAATTGAGTGGGAGATGTATAAAAGAAAGAGACAGGAGGTCAAGAGAAAGGTGCAAGAGGTGAAAAAAAGGGCAAATGAGAGTTGGGGTGAGAGAGTATCATTAAATTTTAGGGAGAATAAAAAGATGTTCTGGAAGGAGGTAAATAAAGTGCGTAAGACAAGGGAGCAAATGGGAACTTCAGTGAAGGGCGCAAATGGGGAGGTGATAACAAGTAGTGGTGATGTGAGAAGGAGATGGAGTGAGTATTTTGAAGGTTTGTTGAATGTGTTTGATGATAGAGTGGCAGATATAGGGTGTTTTGGTCGAGGTGGTGTGCAAAGTGAGAGGGTTAGGGAAAATGATTTGGTAAACAGAGAAGAGGTAGTGAAAGCTTTGCGGAAGATGAAAGCCGGCAAGGCAGCAGGTTTGGATGGTATTGCAGTGGAATTTATTAAAAAAGGGGGTGACTGTATTGTTGACTGGTTGGTAAGGTTATTTAATGTATGTATGACTCATGGTGAGGTGCCTGAGGATTGGCGGAATGCGTGCATAGTGCCATTGTACAAAGGCAAAGGGGATAAGAGTGAGTGCTCAAATTACAGAGGTATAAGTTTGTTGAGTATTCCTGGTAAATTATATGGGAGGGTATTGATTGAGAGGGTGAAGGCATGTACAGAGCATCAGATTGGGGAAGAGCAGTGTGGTTTCAGAAGTGGTAGAGGATGTGTGGATCAGGTGTTTGCTTTGAAGAATGTATGTGAGAAATACTTAGAAAAGCAAATGGATTTGTATGTAGCATTTATGGATCTGGAGAAGGCATATGATAGAGTTGATAGAGATGCTCTGTGGAAGGTATTAAGAATATATGGTGTGGGAGGCAAGTTGTTAGAAGCAGTGAAAAGTTTTTATCGAGGATGTAAGGCATGTGTACGTGTAGGAAGAGAGGAAAGTGATTGGTTCTCAGTGAATGTAGGTTTGCGGCAGGGGTGTGTGATGTCTCCATGGTTGTTTAATTTGTTTATGGATGGGGTTGTTAGGGAGGTAAATGCAAGAGTTTTGGAAAGAGGGGCAAGTATGAAGTCTGTTGGGGATGAGAGAGCTTGGGAAGTGAGTCAGTTGTTGTTCGCTGATGATACAGCGCTGGTGGCTGATTCATGTGAGAAACTGCAGAAGCTGGTGACTGAGTTTGGTAAAGTGTGTGGAAGAAGAAAGTTAAGAGTAAATGTGAATAAGAGCAAGGTTATTAGGTACAGTAGGGTTGAGGGTCAAGTCAATTGGGAGGTGAGTTTGAATGGAGAAAAACTGGAGGAAGTGAAGTGTTTTAGATATCTGGGAGTGGATCTGGCAGCGGATGGAACCATGGAAGCGGAAGTGGATCATAGGGTGGGGGAGGGGGCGAAAATTCTGGGGGCCTTGAAGAATGTGTGGAAGTCGAGAACATTATCTCGGAAAGCAAAAATGGGTATGTTTGAAGGAATAGTGGTTCCAACAATGTTGTATGGTTGCGAGGCGTGGGCTATGGATAGAGTTGTGCGCAGGAGGATGGATGTGCTGGAAATGAGATGTTTGAGGACAATGTGTGGTGTGAGGTGGTTTGATCGAGTGAGTAACGTAAGGGTAAGAGAGATGTGTGGAAATAAAAAGAGCGTGGTTGAGAGAGCAGAAGAGGGTGTTTTGAAGTGGTTTGGGCACATGGAGAGAATGAGTGAGGAAAGATTGACCAAGAGGATATATGTGTCGGAGGTGGAGGGAACGAGGAGAAGAGGGAGACCAAATTGGAGGTGGAAAGATGGAGTGAAAAAGATTTTGTGTGATCGGGGCCTGAACATGCAGGAGGGTGAAAGGAGGGCAAGGAATAGAGTGAATTGGAGCGATGTGGTATACCGGGGTTGACGTGCTGTCAGTGGATTGAATCAAGGCATGTGAAGCGTCTGGGGTAAACCATGGAAAGCTGTGTAGGTATGTATATTTGCGTGTGTGGACGTATGTATATACATGTGTATGGGGGGGGGGGTTGGGCCTTTTCTTTCGTCTGTTTCCTTGCGCTACCTCGCAAACGCGGGAGACAGCGACAAAGTATAAAAAAAAAAAAAAAAAAATATATATATATATATATATATATATATATATATATATATATATATATATATATATATATATATATATATATTTTTTTTTTTTTTTTTTTTATTATTATACTTTGTCGCTGTCTCCCGCGTTTGCGAGGTAGCGCAAGGAAACAGACGAAAGAAATGGCCCAACCCCCCCATACACATGCATATACACACGTCCACACACGCAAATATACACACCTACACAGCTTTCCATGGCTTACCCCAGACGCTTCACATGCCTTGATTCAATCCACTGACAGCACGTCTACCCCGGAATACCACATCTCTCCAATTCACTCTATTCCTTACCCTCCTTTCACCCTCCTGCATGTTCAGGCCCCGATCACACAAAATCTTTTTCACTCCATCTTTCCACCTCCAATTTGGTCTCCCTCTTCTCCTTGTTCCCTCCACCTCCGACACATATATCCTCTTGGTCAATCTTTCCTCACTCATCCTCTCCATGTGCCCAAACCACCTCAAAACACCCTCTTCTGCTCTCTCAACCACGCTCTTTTCATTTCCACACATCTCTCTTACCCTCACGTTACTCACTCGATCAAACCACCTCACACCACACATTGTCCTCAAACATCTCATTTCCAGCACATCCATCCTCCTGCGCACAACTCTATCCATAGCCCACGCCTCGCAACCATACAACATTGTTGGAACCACTATTCCTTCATACATACCCATTTTTGCTTTCCGAGATAATGTTCTCGACTTCCACACATTCTTCAAGGCCCCCAGAATTTTCGCCCCCTCCCCCACCCTATGATCCACTTCCGCTTCCATGGTTCCATCCGCTGCCAGATCCACTCCCAGATATCTAAAACACTTCACTTCCTCCAGTTTTTCTCCATTCAAACTCACCTCCCAATTGACTTGACCCTCAACCCTACTGTACCTAATAACCTTGCTCTTATTCACATTTACTCTTAACTTTCTTCTTCCACACACTTTACCAAAGTCAGTCACCAGCTTCTGCAGTTTCTCACATGAATCAGCCACCAGCGCTGTATCATCAGCGAACAACAACTGACTCACTTCCCAAGCTCTCTCCTCCCCAACAGACTTCATACTTGCCCCTTTTTCCAAAACTCTTGCATTTACCTCCCTAACAACCCCATCCATAAACAAATTAAACAACCATGGAGACATCACACACCCCTGCCGCAAACCTACATTCACTGAGAACCAATCACTTTCCTCTCTTCCTACACGTACACATGCCTTACATCCTCGATAAAAACTTTTCACTGCTTCTAACAACTTTCCTCCCACACCATATATTCTTAATACCTTCCACAGAGCATCTCTATCAACTCTATCATATGCCTTCTCCAGATCCATAAATGCTACATACAAATCCATTTGCTTTTCTAAGTATTTCTCACATACATTCTTCAAAGCAAACACCTGATCCACACATCCTCTACCACTTCTGAAACCACACTGCTCTTCCCCAATCTGATGCTCTGTACATGCCTTCACCCTCTCAATCAATACCCTCCCATATAATTTACCAGGAATACTCAACAAACTTATACCTCTGTAATTTGCGCACTCACTCTTATCCCCTTTGCCTTTGTACAATGGCACTATGCACGCATTCCGCCAATCCTCAGGCACCTCACCATGAGTCATACATACATTAAATAACCTTACCAACCAGTCAACAATACAGTCACCCCCTTTTTTAATAGATTCCACTGCAATACCATCCAAACCTGCTGCCTTGCCGGCTTTCATCCTCCGCAAAGCTTTCACTACCTCTTCTCTGTTTACCAAATCATTTTCCCTAACCCTCTCACTTTGCACACCACCTCGACCAAAACACCCTATATCTGCCACTCTATCATCAAACACATTCAACAAACCTTCAAAATACTCACTCCATCTCCTTCTCACATCACCACTACTTGTTATCACCTCCCCATTTGCGCCCTTCACTGAAGTTCCCATTTGCTCCTTTGTCTTACGCACTTTATTTATCTCCTTCCAGAACATCTTTTTATTCTCCCTAAAATTTAATGATACTCTCACACCCCAACTCTCATCTGACCTTTTTTTCACCTCTTGCACCTTTCTCTTGACCTCCTGTCTCTTTCTTTTATACATCTCCCACTCAATTGCATTTTTTCCCTGCAAAAATCGTCCAAATGCCTCTCTCTTCTCTTTCACTAATACTCTTACTTCTTCATCCCACCACTCACTACCCTTTCTAATCAACCCACCTCCCACTCTTCTCATGCCACAAGCATCTTTTGCGCAATCCATCACTGATTCCCTAAATACATCCCATTCCTCCCCCACTCCCCTTACTTCCATTGTTCTCACCTTTTTCCATTCTGTACTCAGTCTCTCCTGGTACTTCCTCACACAGGTCTCCTTCTCAAGCTCACTTACTCTCACCACCCTCTTCACCCCAACATTCACTCTTCTTTTCTGAAAACCCATACAAATCTTCACCTTAGCCTCCACAAGATAATGATCAGACATCCCTCAAGTTGCACCTCTCAGCACATTAACATCCAAACGTCTCTCTCTCTCTCTCTCTCTCTCTCTCTCTCTCTCTCTCTATATATATATATATATATATATATATATATATATGTATATATATATATATATATATATATATATATATATATATATATATATATATATATATATATATATATATATATATATATATATATATATATATATATATATATATATATATATATATATATCATACAAAGCTCCATCAGCCAGGATCGAACCTGGGACCCCTTGTGCAAGAGGCAGACCCCGTTGCTCACCATAGTGAGACGAAGGGTATTCGAGTACTTAGTATTTCGAATAGTTGTTTCCTATTATACAGTCCCTTAGCCTAGCGGTTAGCATGCCTGCCTCTTGCACAAGGGTTCCCAGGTTCGATCCTGGCTGATGGAGCTTTGTATGTTCTATGAAGGTGCGCGTTCATATACACTTTATTCGTATATATATATATATATATATATATCTTATACTAAAGATAAATGAAGCGAAAGATGACATTTATTTGGTCCATTATCCCGGCATTTTACGACTTAGTCGTGTTCGAAGACGTTTATCACCAAGAGATTCTGACATATTCGTTGTGGACATGAAAATTATATGATTTTAGATTTTCCGAAGTTTGGCGGTCCGGAGACAGACTCTTCCTTTATGTTGGTATTACATCAAGGCTTCTGAAAGAAACGGGGGAATGAAAAATAAATTCTAACTCTACTTATCTAACCTCCTGGCCAGCCTCCTACTTCCCGTTTTCTGTTGGAAAGAAAAACAATGGTCCAGGTACTCCAGCCTCCCTCACCAGACGTGTCTGAGTGTCGTGGTATTACTGTAAATCACTTTTATTATATGTAAAGAAAAGTAGTTATATGCTCAGTTTCTCTAGTAAATAGCTTTTTTGCAAATAAAGAAAGTAGTAATAAGCTCTGTTTCTCTAGTAAATAACTTCTATTGTATGTAAAAAAAAAGTAGCAATTTGCTCAGTTTCTCTTGTAAATGACTTTTATATGTAAAAAAAGTAGTAATATGCTCAGTTTCTCAGTAAATAACTTTTATTACTTGTAGAAAAGCAGTAATATGCTCAGTTTCTTTAGTAGATAACTTTTGTTATATGTAAAAAGGTGGTAAAATGCTCAGTTTCTCCAGTAAATAACTTTTATTATATGTAAAAAGAAGTTGTAATATGCTCAGTGTCTCTTGTAAATAGCTTTCATTATATGTAAAAAGTAGTAATATGCTCAGTTTCTCTAGTAAATAATTTACATGTAAAAAAAAAGTAGTTTATATGCTCAGTTTCTTTAGTAAATAACTTATATGTAAAAAAGAATAGTAATATGCTCAGTTTCTCAGTAAATAACTTTTATTATATGAAAAAAAAGTAATATGCTCAGTTTCTCTAGTAAATAACTCTATTATATGTAAAAAAAAGTAATATGCTCAGTTTCTCTAGTAAATAACTCTATTATATGTAAAAAAAAGTAGTAATATGCTCAGTTTCTCTAGTAAAGTAAACTCTTTATTCACTAGAAATAACAGATGATTTTCCCTGTCGAGTTGACATTAAGACACACAGTTTATTAAGTGTAATTTATCACAACCTCAACCCACTTAGATGCAGTGCTAAGGAAACGAACTGTGAAAAATCTCAGCCACCGTGAGCATGCTGTCCACTGGACACTACAGTGCTATTCTGCATCATGTTTCACTATATTTATGTTTGCGTTTCACCAGATGATCAAAGGAGTGTCGTACATTGTTACATAACCAGTGGGGGATTGTCTGACATTACGTGAGCAGCCTAGTGAACGAAGGACCACCGCTTGTACCACTGTAGTGAACGAAGGACCACAGGTTGTGCCACTGTAGTGAATGAAGAATCACATTCTGTGCCACTGTAATGAACGAAGGACCACAGGTTGCGCCACTGTAGTGAATGAAGAATCACATTCTGTGCCACTGTAGTGAACGAAGGACCACAGCTTGTGTGAATGTAGCAAATGAATGACCACACCTGGTGCCACTGTAGTGAATGAAGACCCAGTCTGTGCCACTGTAGTGAACGAAGGACCACAGGTTGTGCCACTATAGTGAATTAAGAACCACAGGTTGTGCCACTGTAGTGAATGAAGGACCACAGGTTGTGCCACTGTAGTGAATGAAGAACCGGGGTTTTATAATAGTAATAATTAGTGTTGTAAATGGAAATGGTGAAGAGCTTGTAGATTTATGTGCTGAAAAAGGACTGATGATTGGGAATACCTGGTTTAAAAAGCGAGATATACATAAGTATACTTATGTAAGTAGGAGAGATGGCCAGAGAGCGTTATTGGATTACGTGTTAATTGACAGGCGTGCGAAAGAGAGACTTTTGGATGTTAATGTGCTGAGAGGTGCAACTGGAGGGATGTCTGATCATTATCTTGTGGAGGCTAAGGTGAAGATTAGTATGGGTTTTCAGAAAAGAGGAGTGAATGTTGGGGTGAAGAAGGTGGTGAGAGTAAGTGAGCTTGGGAAGGAGACCTGTGTGGGGAAGTACCAGGAGAGACTGTGTACAGAATGGAAAAAGGTGAGAACAATGGAAGTAAGGGGAGTCGGGGAGGAATGGGATGTATTTAGGGAATCAGTGATGGATTGCGCAAAAGATGCTTGTGGCATGAGAAGAGTGGGAGGTGGGCTGTTTAGAAAGGGTAGTGAGTGGTGGGATGAAGAAGTAAGAGTATTAGTGAAAGAGAAGAGAGAGGCATTTGGACGATTTTTGCAGGGAAAAAATGCAATTGAGTGGGAGAAGTATAAAAGAAAGAGACAGGAGGTCAAGAGAAAGGTGCAAGAGGTGAAAAAAAGGGCAAATGAGAGTTGGGGTGAGAGACTATCAGTAAATTTTAGGGAGAATAAAAAGATGTTCTGGAAGGAGGTAAATAGGGTGCGTAAGACAAGGGAGCAAATGGGAACTTCAGTGAAGGGCGTAAATGGGGAGGTGATAACAAGTAGCGGTGATGTGAGAAGGAGATGGAATGAGTATTTTGAAGGTTTGTTAAATGTGTCTGATGACAGAGTGGCAGATATAGGGTGTTTTGGTCGAGGTGGTGTGCAAAGTGAGAGGGTTAGGGAAAATGATTTGATAAACAGAGAAGAGGTAGTAAAAGCTTTGCGGAAGATGAAAGCCGGCAAGGCAGCAGGTTTGGATGGTATTGCAGTGGAATTTATTAAGAAAGGGGGTGACTGTATTGTTGACTGGTTGGTAAGGTTATTTAATGTATGTATGACTCATGGTGAGGTGCCTGAGGATTGGCGGAATGCGTGCATAGTGCCGTTGTACAAAGGCAAAGGGGATAAGAGTGAGTGCTCAAATTACAGAGGTATAAGTTTGTTGAGTATTCCTGGTAAATTATATGGGAGGGTATTGATTGAGAGGGTGAAGGCATGTACAGAGCATCAGATTGGGGAAGAGCAGTGCGGTTTCAGAAGTGGTAGAGGATGTGTGGATCAGGTGTTTGCTTTGAAGAATGTATGTGAGAAATACTTAGAAAAGCAAATGGATTTGTATGTAGCATTTATGGATCTGGAGAAGGCATATGATAAAGTTGATAGAGATGCTCTGTGGAAGGTATTAAGAATATATGGTGTGGGAGGCAAGTTGTTAGAAGCAGTGAAAAGTTTTTATCGAGGATGTAAGGCATGTGTACGTGTAGGAAGAGAGGAAAGTGATTGGTTCTCAGTGAATGTAGGTTTGCGGCAGGGGTGTGTGATGTCTCCATGGTTGTTTAATTTGTTTATGGATGGGGTTGTAAAGGAGGTAAATGCAAGAGTCCTGGAAAGAGGGGCAAGTATGAAGTCTGTTGGGGATGAGAGAGCTTGGGAAGTGAGTCAATTGTTGTTCGCTGATGATACAGCGCTGGTGGCTGATTCATGTGAGAAACTGCAGAAGCTGGTGACTGAGTTTGGTAAAGTGTGTGGAAGAAGAAAGTTGAGAGTAAATGTGAATAAGAGCAAGGTTATTAGGTACAGTAGGGGTGAGGGTCAAGTCAATTGGGAGGTGAGTTTGAATGGAGAAAAACTGGAGGAAGTGAAGTGTTTTAGATATCTGGGAGTGGATCTGTCAGCGGATGGAACCATGGAAGCGGAAGTGGATCATAGGGTGGGGGAGGGGGCGAAAATTTTGGGAGCCTTGAAAAATGTGTGGAAGTCGAGAACATTATCTCGGAAAGCAAAAATGGGTATGTTTGAGGGAATAGTGGTTCCAACAATGCTGTATGGTTGCGAGGCGTGGGCTATGGATAGAGATGTGCGCAGGAGGATGGATGTGCTGGAAATGAGATGTTTGAGGACAATGTGTGGTGTGAGGTGGTTTGATCGAGTAAGTAACGTAAGGGTAAGAGAGATGTGTGGAAATAAAAAGAGCGTGGTCGAGAGAGCAGAAGAGGGTGTTTTGAAATGGTTTGGGCACATGGAGAGAATGAGTGAGGAGAGATTGACCAAGAGGATATATGTGTCGGAGGTGGAGGGAACGAGGAGAAGAGGGAGACCAAATTGGAGGTGGAAAGATGGAGTGAAAAAGATTTTGTGTGATCGGGGCCTGAACATGCAGGAGGGTGAAAGGAGGGCAAGAAATAGAGTGAATTGGAGTCATGTGGTATACAGGGGTTGACGTGCTGTCAGTGGATTGAAGCAAGGCATGTGAAGCGTCTGGGGTAAACCATGGAAAGCTGTGTAGGTATGTATATTTGCGTGTCTGGACGTGTGTATGTACATGTGTATGGGGGGGGGGGGGTCGGGCCATTTCTTTCGTCTGTTTCCTTGCGCTACCTCGCAAACGCGGGAGACATCGACAAAGTATAAAAAAAAAAAAAAAAAAAAAAAAAATAATTAGAATGATATGATAACAATACCTACTTATTGCTTACTCGCAAACATGCCTTACACTCATGTTAAAACCTCTTATTGCTTCTATTAGGTTCTCTTCCCCACCATATTTTCGTAAGACCTTCCACAAGGCATTTATATCAGTCATACCATGTGCTTTCTCTCGATCTATAAATGCCACATACAAATCCATCTGCTTCTCTATTCACCACACACATTCTTTATAGCAAACACCTGATTCATACATCGTATGGAACTTCTGAAATAGCATCTTTGCTTCATAGTCTGGTGCTCTGTACATACCTTCAAAACTCTCCTATACAACTCACCAAGTACACCTGTTTTTTGAACACTAGCCTTGGTTCCCCTTGGTCATATACAGTGACAATATATCATATGCATTCCCCCAATCCTCAGGCACCTCCTCATGATCCATACATATATCAAAAATTCCTAACTAACCAATCAATAACACAGTCACCCCCTTTCAAAAGAAATTTAACTGCAGTACCATCCACTTCAGGCTCTTTGCCATATTCCATTGTATGCATGGTTTTCACCACTTCTTATTTTTTCACTAAACCACTTTCCATGACTTTCATTTTGCATATCTCCCTACAGCAACACCATACATCTACCACACTATCTGTTCTCTCTTTTTCTCTCTCTCTCACATCATTCACCTCCATCCAAAACATCTTATTCTTCCCAGCTGCCAGTATTCGTTCATCTCAGCTCTCATTTGCACCCATTTTGACCCTTTTCATCTTCCTCTTGACCTGCCGCTTTCTCCTGTACATCTCCCAATCATCTGCACTCCTTCCCTCCAAGTACCACCCTTACACCTCTGTTGTCTTACACTAACAATTTTGTCATCCCACTACTTACTATCCTTTCTCACCTATCCACTTCCCACTGACATTAAGCCACAAACTTTTCTTGTACAAGCCGGCACTGATTCCATGAATATCTCCCATATTTAACATGATTAAACAAAGCATTCGTTTAATCATGTTTAATATTATCACAATTGTATTGGCTGGAGTAACCCTAATTCAGTTATTCATCGTAACTCCTTTACCAAAAGAGATATCATTGAATATTATCTCATCAAATATACAAAGAATTGTACATCAATATTAGTGAAGGTCTATACAAACTGGATAGCTATGTCGAGGCAAAATTTGTAAACACTTCCCTATATTGTCCACACAATAAGATTTTATGACAGGCATGATGCCAGACCCGAACACCACCATCTGGTAACACTTGTGTGCCAACGGCGTCTTAGCTCCGTCTCTATTCTGTATATAAGCTGACAGTTCTGTGTTTTCTGTCTCATTCTTGTATCTCTACTGACAATGTGATCATTGTCACTTGGGAACTTATTGTGCTTCATTTTCTTAATGGTTAGCAGCAAATATCAGATCACGAGCACCACTATGACTTCATATATATATATATATATATATACAAAGTGCATATGAACGTGCACTTTCATAGAACATACACACCTCCAACAGCCAGGATCGAACCCGGGACCCCTGTGCAACAAGCGGGAGCGCTACCGCTAGGCTATGATCGCCTGTGATCATACTTTAGCAGTAGCGCTCCCGCCTGTTGCACTGGTGTCCCGAGTTCGATCCTAGCTGTTGGAGATTTGTATGATATATATATATATATATATATATATATATATATATATATATATATATATATATATATATATATATATATATATATATACTCTATGTTTTTAGTTTGTTATTCATCTGAGGGGTCTCATTTCTGACTCTTGAATTCTACTTTTGCCATCATCTACATTTATTTTGCCTTCTAATTGGTATATTCATCAAAGAAATGAAAATATATCAAGAACTTTCCTTTCTGCTCCTTTCGGTACAACATATGGATCTGTAGAGGATATATAGCGTATATATTTTCTGTTAAATTACGTTATTCTTTTCGTTTCTTCCGTCATATATTTGCGCTTGCACTGAGAGGTGACATCTATGATGATCTAAACCTCCTCTCCTTCCACTTTGCATACAGGATGGGACTAAGTGACGTTCATCAACAAGCCAGCAATTCTCAGGTGACAGATAAACTAGTGAGTCTGTGTCTGGCCACTGAATTACACTTGACACCTGAAGGGGTTAAAGAATTTTCTGTTGGTGGACGTACACTGACGCTCATGGTCCTAATGACCAATAGAAAGTGACAAACCTAAATTTTAGATCAAGAACCAACCTCAGGCAACATTCCCAGAATACTTTCTTGTCTCTCTATCTCCCAATATTCTCAATATCTATGATATTCCCAGTAGTCTCAATATCCATGATATCTCCCAATATTCTCAAGATCCATGATATTTCGCAATATTCTTAATATCCATGACATCATCCAATATTCTCAATATCCATGGTATCTCCCAATATTCTCAATATCCATGATATCTCCCAATATTCTCAATATCCATGAGATCTCCCAATATTCTCAATATCCATGGTATCTCCCAATATTCTCAATATCCATGATATCTCCCAATATTCTCAATATCCATGATATCTCCCAATATTCTCAATATCCATGGTATCTCCCAATATTCTCAATATCCATGAGATCTCCCAATATTCTCAATATCCATGACATCTCCCAATATTCTCAATATCCATGAGATCTCCCAATATTCTCAATATCCATGGTATCTCCCAATATTCTCAATATCCATGAGATCTCCCAATATTCTCAATATCCATGATATCTCCCAGTATTCTCAATATCCATGATATCTCCCAATATTCTCAATATCCATGACATCTCCCAATATTCTTAATATCCATGATATCTCCCAATATTCTCAATATCCATGACATCTCCCAATATTCTCAATATCCATGATATCTCCCAATATTCTCAATATCCATGAGATCTCCCAATATTCTTAATATCCATGATATCTCCCAATATTCTCAATATCAATGATATCTCCCAATATTCTCAATATCCATGATATCTCCCAATATTCTCAATATCCATGAGATCTCCCAATATTCTCAATATCCATGGTATCTCCCAATATTCTCAATATCCATGATATCTCCCAATATTCTCAATATCCATGATATCTCCCAGTATTCTCAATATCCATGATATCTCCCAATATTCTCAATATCCATGACATCTCCCAATATTCTCAATATCCATGAGATCTCCCAATATTCTCAATATCCATGGTATCTCCCAATATTCTCAATATCCATGATATCTCCCAATATTCTCAATATCCATGGTATCTCCCAATATTCTCAATATCCATGATATCTCCCAATATTCTCAATATCCATGATATTTCCTAAGCTCTGTAGTATTCTTTATCTCGCAGTGGATACATCCAGAAAGTAACACTGATATATCCACTTGCTGTTTCCGCCTTGAGTTTACAAACCAGTTTTCATTGTTCATACCCGACCATCACATTAAGACAAATATGGATCATACGTTCCCTTTACTGACGCTTATATTTCACTTTTGATTTCACACTGATCGTCCAGACAATTCCACTTTTCACACCTGGGTATTGAGCGAGACGCTTTTCTCAAACACATGAATACAATGGAAAAGCTTTTATCAAACATGTATTCTTTTATTGCCATCCTGAGACGGAATATTCAGCTTGAGTCTGTTTATATATATATACATTCTATCCCGGATCATTCCTTTTTCAGCTAAGCCTTACAAAATTCCTGGCTCTCCTTTTTATTCTTTATTGGAGATGTTGGTTCTATGAGACTCACAATTGATATGCCAAGAGAAATTTCATAGTTTTCTAAGTCGTTTGCCTTTATACCATGATGGTATTATCGTTTTTCCCCTATTAACAAAGGTTTTCTTTAACTCTCTCTCTCTCTCTCTCTCTCTCTCTCTCTCTCTCTCTCTCTCTCTCTCTCTCTCTCTCTCTCTCTCTCTCTCTCTCTCTCTCTCTCTCTCTCTCTCTCTCTCTCTCTCTCACTCACAAACGAGTTGAACTGGTATGGAGTTAAATCTATAGTTTTCATTATCTCGTCTATACCTATCGTCCCATCCGTCTTCCTCAAGATGGCAACTCTCGTTTGTTTCTCTGTAATTGAATGCTGGTATCTTGTCCTGGAAGCCATCAGTCGACCATCGGTTCCTCTGGAAACCATTCCATGTTGTTTCCTGTTCTCTCTGGCCACATCTCGTTTTCCATCTCGGTCTGGATCACAGTCATCCAAGCACGAGACGTTGTCAGTGTCTGGTCCTGACGTCTCCTTGCTGGAAGTCCCTGAGTTCCAGTCGTGTATTCTTCTTTGACTTCACAAGAATTCCTGAATTCTGTTGATTTCTAATTTCCGTTTTGGAATTCCTCTTTATCCTCACTTCCCTTTGAAGCTACGATGTCCTTATATCTCCAGTCCCATTTCTCCAGTCCCATTTCTCCAGTCCCATTTCTCCAGTCCTATTTCTTTTATGGACTGGAAAAATTACCCTTCCCTCAGTGACTTCCCACACGATAGTGGATCATCAAGATCGCTCAGGTCAGCGCCTGAGATTGTGTTAACAACTTCATCAAGTGACACTTGAGTTGACGTGGAGCACGAAGTTCCTCACTTATTGCAGGTCAAGTTGGAGTTACACATCGTATCTTGGCAGCAGGACTCGTCATGTCAGTAAACAACGCATCTCAAAGTCCTTTTTCTCTATCTACTAAGGTCATGTTGCCAGAGATCATTTCCAGCCATAGATCCATTACTCCATGAACAGAACACCAAGTCTACGTAAAATTCTACTTGATACAGTCATTCTGCATGTCTCCAGTTAATTTCATCGTTCGTCCGACAGATGGCAGAGGTTGTTGGCTAATTACGTTGCCATAACAACATCGTCAGCAATCAACGAAAGTACTCGAGCGGGTAATTACTGTCAAGTGGCGAGCGATTTTGCAGCATTCTCGATACAAACATCACATGTCCAAGGGAGGAATTTACACCCTCAGAATTTTTCAGCGAATAACATTGTGGAGTGGCACTTACCACTGAAGAAATGACCCTCGCCACAGTGTCATTAACGCACGCACTACCGTGATCAGAGTGGGTAGAAAACGTACTACCGTGATCAGAGTGGGTAGAAAACGCACTACCGTGATCAAAGTGGGTAGAAAACGCGCTACCGTGATCTCAGTGGGTAGAAATCGCACTACCGTGATCAGAGTGGGTAGAAAACGACGCACTACCGTGATCACAGTGGGTAGAAAACGCACTACCGTGATCACAGTGGGTAGAAAACGCACTACCGTGATCACAGTGGGTAGAAAAGGTCTTTACTGAGAACTTTATCGACGGGAGCAGAGACAAATACAGTGATTCAGCAAACTGTTGTGGGAGAGTATTGGCCATACCACACATGGCTACCTGGCATGTGTGTGTGTGTGTGTGTGTGTGTGTGTGTGTGTGTGTGTGTGTTGTGTGTGTTTTGTGTGTGTGTGTGTGTGTGTGTTTTGTGTGTTTTGTGTGTGTGTGTGTGTATTGTGTGTGTGTGTGTGTTTTGTTTGTGTGTGTGTTCTGTGTGTGTGTGTGTGTGTGTTGTGTGTGTTTGTTTTGTGTGTGTGTGTGTATGTGTGTGTGTGTGTGTGTGTGTGTGTGTGTGTGTGTGTATGTGTGTGTGTGTTTTGTGTGTGTGTGTGTGTCTGTGTGTGTGTGTGTGTGTGTGTGTGTGTGTGTGTGTGTGTGTGTGTGTGTGTCTGTGTGTGTGTGTGTGTGTGTGTGTGTGTGTGTGTGTGTTTTGTGTGTGTGTGTGTGTGTGGATGTGTGTGTGTGTGTGTGTGTACATATATACTTGTTACATATAAACAACAAACAAGCAATCATCACATAGTTCTAATGACCAGAAGCGCCTAGAGGATCTAGTATGATTTAAGGAGAAATAATATACAGGAGCTTCGCCAACTTGTTTATAGATGGCGTCTCGTTCTCTGGATCGTAGTGACAATGATGATAGGATCTTTTTTTTTTTTTTTTCAAACTATTCGCCATTTCCAGCGTTAGCGAGGTAGCGTTAAGAACAGAGAACTGGGCCACTGAGGGAATATCCTCACCTGGCCCCCTTCTCTGTTCCTTCTTTTGGAAAAGTAAAAAAAATTGAGAGGAGAGGATTTCCAGCCCCCCGCTCCCTCCCCTTTTAGTCGCCTTCTACGACACGCAGGGAATACGTGGGAAGTATTCTTTCTCCCCTATCCCCAGGGATGATAGGATCTATAGTGGTAATAATAGGATGAACAGTGGTTGGTGACAAGAGACCCAAGAGTTGCAGGAGTCGTAAATCATAGTGACAGATGTATTGGACGTGGTTGAGAACTGGTAGATGAAAATGTGAAGATGTTGAATCTTACTGGCAGCGGTGATGAGAGAGAGAGAGAGAGAGAGAGAGAGAGAGAGAGAGAGAGAGAGAGAGAGAGAGAGAGAGAGAGAGAGAGAGAGAGAGAGAGAGAGATTTTCTCTTTTGACTTCGTGCTATTTCATCATTTCCCACATTATGTGGGTAGCGTCAGGAACAGATGAAAATGGTTTATTGGTTCACACCACCACTCTCCAGCTGTCATGTATAATGCCCCAAACACCCTTCCATGGTGTCCATGACCAGTAAATATATATATATATATATATATATATATATATATATATATTTATTTATTTATTTGTTTATTGTACTTTGTCGCTGTCTCCCGCGTTAGCGAGATAGCGCAAGGAAACAGACGAAAGAATGACCCAACCCACCCACATACACATGCATATAACATACACGTGCACACATGCACATATACATACCTATACATCTGAATGCATACATATATATACACATACAGACATATACATATATACACATGTACATAATTCATAGTCTGCCTTTATTCATTCCCGTCGCCACCCCGCCACACATGGAATAACCTGATGGCAGGGCTTTCGCTCTGATGTGAATGGCTTCTGGTATCTGTCGTCTCCACTGATCACTACAACTAGTAATGATTTTGGTGTTTTTCACCATCATCTCCCTCGTTAGTCTCGTTACATACTTTTGTTCATTATGTTGTTTGATTCCATCTTCTTGTAAGTGGAGTGAGAGGCGGTGGCTCAGGGTGGAGGTCGTAGGTCCAATGTAGTTTATGTGGTGGGGTTGACAGTCCACAATATGGCATCGGTACTCATATAACACATTGGGACGATTCAAACTTCCAGAGTGACCTGCCACCTCCGTCGCATTTCCCTTGAGAGACTCGCCCTGATTCACTAGCTCACTGATAAAGTTATGTAATGTATTTTTCTTTCACAATTAGTTCACTGGTAGAGTTATCAAATGTATATCTATAACATAATTACATCTATATGAAGTAGGCAAACATGTGTGCAGATGGGGGAGGAAGTTACGTCAACAGTTGACCTTTATCAGCTTAAAAGCACGACTGACACACGTCTGACCTCATTGAAGATATATTTGTTCGTATGCAAAGCAAAAGTAGAAAGAAGAAAAGTAAGGAGAAATGACAAAGACCTGGGAAAGGGGACACAATACTGTAGCGGAAAATTAAACTTATGTTGGTCTGTAGTCTGTGTGTTGAAGATAAGTTTAGTTTGATGGAAACAGATCGTTTAAGTGACACTTATTTGTATTTGTTGTTTACAGTACTTGACAGTATTGGTGTTGGCGGTGAGATGGTGTAATGAAGAGGAGGGAGAAGCTGGCGGAGAACTGATGATGAGGAGGAGAAGAAGAGGGAGAAGCAGCAGCATTTCCTCAGACAGACTCTGGGAGTGTGAGGACTCGTCAATATGCAGGACAGGTTCGTCCCTAAACTAATCCTGATTTTTCAAAGAAACTTTCCTCAGCGAGCGAGGAGGTCAGTGCTGCCCTGCTGGCGATGGTCGTGTTTCGGATAGGGACTGAGTGAAGGTATCTTCTGTGACTCAGGGTCCAGACGCCTGCCTGCTCTCTGGTGTCTGGGGACGATAAGGAATTAGATATACGAAGTATCCGGAGAGAGTGGGTAAGATGGGAGTAAGTTTTACATTTGTTGTGACGCTACGGGCAACTGCATGCTCTAATTAAAGCCAATTCATTTATAATGTATATATCTTTTTTTTTTTATACTTTGTCGCTGTCTCCCGCGTTTGCGAGGTAGCGCAAGGAAACAGACGAAAGAAATGGCCCAACCCCCCCCATACACATGTATATACATACGTCCACACACGCAAATATACATACCTACACAGCTTTCCATGGTTTACCCCAGACGCTTCACATGCCTTGCTTCAATCCACTGACAGCACGTCAACCCCTGTATACCACATGACTCCAATTCACTCTATTTCTTGCCCTCCTTTCACCCTCCTGCATGTTCAGGCCCCGATCACACAAAATCTTTTTCACTCCATCTTTCCACCTCCAATTTGGTCTCCCTCTTCTCCTCGTTCCCTCCACCTCCGACACATATATCCTCTTGGTTAATCTCTCCTCACTCATTCTCTCCATGTGCCCAAACCATTTCAAAACACCCTCTTCTGCTCTCTCAACCACGCTCTTTTTATTTCCACACATCTCTCTTACCCTTACGTTACTTACTCGATCAAACCACCTCACACCACACATTGTCCTCAAACATCTCATTTCCAGCACATCCATCCTCCTGCGCACATCTCTATCCATAGCCCACGCCTCGCAACCATACAACATTGTTGGAACCACTATTCCCTCAAACATACCCATTTTTGCTTTCCGAGATAATGTTCTCGACTTCCACACATTTTTCAAGGCTCCCAAAATTTTCGCCCCCTCCCCCACCCTATGATCCACTTCCGCTTCCATGGTTCCATCCGCTGACAGATCCACTCCCAGATATCTAAAACACTTCACTTCCTCCAGTTTTTCTCCATTCAAACTCACCTCCCAATTGACTTGACCCTCACCCCTACTGTACCTAATAACCTTGCTCTTATTCACATTTACTCTCAACTTTCTTCTTCCACACACTTTACCAAACTCAGTCACCAGCTTCTGCAGTTTCTCACATGAATCAGCCACCAGCGCTGTATCATCAGCGAACAACAACTGACTCACTTCCCAAGCTCTCTCATCCCCAACAGACTTCATACTTGCCCCTCTTTCCAGGACTCTTGCATTTACCTCCCTTACAACCCCATCCATAAACAAATTAAACAACCATGGAGACATCACACACCCCTGCCGCAAACCTACATTCACTGAGAACCAATCACTTTCCTCTCTTCCTACACGTACACATGCCTTACATCCTCGATAAAAACTTTTCACTGCTTCTAACAACTTGCCTCCCACACCATATATTCTTAATACCTTCCACATATATATACCTTCCATATATATCTATATATATATATATATATATATATATATATATATATATATATATATATATATATATATATATATATATATATATATATATATATATATATATATATATATATATATATATATATATATATAAATATATATATATATATATATATTTATATATATATATATATATATATATATATATATATATATATATATATATATATATATATATATATATATATATATATATATGTATATATATATATTCTTAATCCCTGGGGATAGGGGATTAAGAATACTTCCCACGCATTCCTCACGTGTCGTAGAAGGCGACTAAAGGGGACGGGAGCGGGGGGCCAGAAACCCTCCCCTCCTTGTATTTTAACTTTCTAAAAGGGGAAACAGAAGAAGGAGTCACGTGAGGAGTGCTCATCCTCCTCGAAGGCTCAGATTAGGGTGTCTAAATGTGTGTGGATGTAACCAAGATGAGAAAAAAGGAGAGATAGGCAGTATGTTTGAGGAAAGGAACCTGGATGTTTTGGCTCTGAGTGAAACAAAGCTAAAGGGTAAAGGGGAAGAGTGATTTGGGAATGTCTTGGGAGTAAAGTCAGGGGTTAGTGAGAGCACAAGAGCAAGGGAAGGAGTAGCACTACTCCTGAATCAGTTGTGGAAGTATGCGACAGAGTGTAAAAAAGTAAATTCTAGATTGATATGGGTAAAACTGAAAGTTGATGGAGAGAGATGGGTGATTATTGGTGCATATGCACCTGGGCATGAGAAGAAAGATCATGAGAGGCAAGTGTTTTGGAAGCAGCTGAATGAGTGTGTTAGTGGTTTTGATGCACAAGACCGTGTTATAGTGATGGGTGATTTGAATGCAAAGGTGAGTAATGTGGCAGTTGAGGGAATAATTGGTATACATGGGGTGTTCAGTGTTGTAAATGGAAATGGTGAAGAGCTTGTAGATTTATGTGCGGAAAAAGGACTGGTGATTGGGAATACCTGGTTTAAAAAGCGAGATATACATAAGTATACGTATGTAAGTAGGAGTGATGGCCAGAGAGCGTTGTTGGATTACGTGTTAATTGATAGACGCACGAAAGAGAGACTTTTAGATGTTAATGTGCTGAGAGGTGCAACTGGAGGGATGTCTGATCATTATCTTGTGGAGGCGAAGATGAAGAAGTGAGATTCTTAGTGAAAGAGAAGAGAGAGGCATTTGGACGATTTTTGCAGGGAAAAAATGCAAATGAGTGGGAGAGGTAAAAAAGAAAGAGGCAGGAGGTCAAGAGAAAGGTGCAAGAGGTGAAAAAGAGGGCAAATGAGAGTTGGGGTGAGAGAGTATCATTAAATTTCAGGGAGAATAAAAAGATGTTTTGGATGGAGGTAAATAAAGTGCGTAAGACAAGGGAGCAAATGGGAACTTCACTGAAGGGGGCTAATGGGGAGGTGATAACAAGTAGTGGTGATGTAAGAAGGAGTTGGAGTGAGTATTTTGAAGGTTTGTTGAATGTGTTTGATGATAGAGTGGCAGATATGGGGTGTTTTGGTCGAGGTGGTGTGCAAAGTGAGAGGGTTAGGGAAAATGATTTGGTAAATAGAGAAGAGGTAGTAAAAGCTTTACGGAAGATGAAAGCTGGCAAGGCAGCAGGTTTGGATGGTATTGCAGTGGAATTTATTAAAAAAGGGGGTGACTGTATTGTTGACTGGTTGGTAAGGTTATTTAATGAATGTATGACTCATGGTGAGGTGCCTGAGGATTGGCGGAATGCTTGTATAGTGTCATTGTACAAAGGCAAAGGGGATAAGAGTGGGTGCTCAAATTACAGAGGTATAAGTTTGTTGAGTATTCCTGGTAAATTATATGGGAGGGTATTGATTGAGAGGGTGAAGGCATGTACAGAGCATCAGATTGGGGAAGAGCAGTGTGGTTTCAGAAGTGGTAGAGGATGTGTGGATCAGGTGTTTGCTTTGAAGAATGTATGTGAGAAATACTTAGAAAAACAAATGGATTTGTATGTAGCATTTATGGATCTGGAGAAGGCATATGATAGAGTTGATAGAGATGCTCTGTGGAAGGTTTTAAGAATATATGGTGTGGGAATCATGTGTACGTGTAGGAAGAGAGGAAAGTGATTGGTTCTCAGTGAATGTAGGTTTGCGGCAGGGGTGTGTGATGTCTCCATGGTTGTTTAATTTGTTTATGGATGGGGTTGTTAGGGAGGTGAACGCAAGAGTTTTGGAAAGAGGGCCAAGTATGCAGTCTGTTGTGGATGAGAGAGCTTGAGAAGTGAGTCAGTTGTTGTTCGCTGATGATACAGCGCTGGTGGCTGATTCATGTAAGAAACTGCAGAAGCTGGTGACTGAGTTTGGTAAAGTGTGTGAAAGAAGATAGTTAAGAGTAAATGTGAATAAGAGTAAGGTTATTAGGTACAGTAGGGTTGAGGGTCAAGTCAATTGGGAGGTAAGTTTGAATAGAGAAAAACTGGAGGAAGTAAAGTGTTTTAGATATCTGGCAGTGGATCTGGCAGCAGATGGAACCATAGAAGCAGAAGTGAATCATAGGGTGGGGGAGGAGGCGATAATTCTGGGAGCCTTGAAGAGTGTTTGGAAGTCGAGAACATTATCTCGGAAAGCAAAAATGGGTATGTTTGAAGGAATAGTGGTTCCAACAATGTTGTATGGTTGCGAGGCGTCGGCTATGGATAGAGTTTTGCGCAGGAGGGTGGATGTGTTGGAAATGAGATGTTTGAGGACAATATGTGGTGTGAGGTGGTTTGATCGAGTAAGTAATGTAAGGGTAAGAGAGATATGTGGAAATAAAAAGAGTGTGGTTGAGAGAGCAGAAGACGGTGTTTTGAAATGGTTTGGTCACATGGAGATATTGAGTGAGGAAAGATTGACCAAGAGGATATTTGTGTCAGAGGTGAAGGGAACGAGGAGAGGTGGGAGACCAAATTGGAGGTGGAAAGATTGAGTGAAGAAGATTTTGAGTGATCGGGGCCTGAACATGCAGGAGGGTGAAAGGCGTGCAAGGAATAGAGTGAATTGGAACGATGTGGTACACCGGGGTCGACGTGCTGTCAATGGATTGAACCAGGGCAAGTGAAGCATCTGGGGTAAACCATGGAAAGTTCTGTGGGGCCTGAATGTGGAAAGGGAGCTGTGGTTTCTGTGCATTATTACATGACAGCTAGAGACTGAGTGTGAACGAAGGTGGCCTTTGGTGTCTTTTCCCAGCGCTCCCTCGCACACATGATGGGGGAGGGGGTTGTTATTCCATGTGTGGCGAGGTGGCGATGGGAACAAATAAAGGCAGACAGTAAGAATTATGTACATGTGTATATATGTATATGTCTGTGTGTGTATATATATGTGTACATTGAGATGTATAGGCATGTATATTTGGGTGTGTGTGCGTGTATGTATATACATGTGTATGTGGGCGGGTTGGGCCATTCTTTCGTCAGTTTCATTGCGCTACGTCGCTAACGCGGGAGACAGCGACAAAGCAAAATATATATATATATATATATATATATATTAAACAGAGAAGAGGTAGTGAAAGCTTTGCGGAAGATGAAAGCCGGCAAGGCAGCAGGTTTGGATGGTATTGCAGTGGAATTTATTAAAAAAGGGGGTGACTGTATTGTTGACTGGTTGGTAAGGTTATTTAATGTATGTATGACTCATGGTGAGGTGCCTGAGGATTGGCGGAATGCGTGCATAGTGCCATTGTACAAAGGCAAAGGGGATAAGAGTGAGTGCTCAAATTACAGAGGTATAAGTTCGTTGAGTATTCCTGGTAAATTATATGGGAGGGTATTGATTGAGAGGGTGAAGGCATGTACAGAGCATCAGATTGGGGAAGAGCAGTGTGGTTTCAGAAGTGGTAGAGGATGTCTGGATCAGGTGTTTGCTTTGAAGAATGTATGTGAGAAATACTTAGAAAAACAAATGGATTTGTATGTAGCATTTATGGATCTGGAGAAGGCATATGATAGAGTTGATAGAGATGCTCTGTGGAAGGTATTAAGAATATATGGTGGGGGAGGAAAGTTGTTAGAAGCAGTGAAAAGTTTTTATCGAGGATGTAAGGCATGTGTGCGTGTAGGAAGAGAGGAAAGTGATTGGTTCTCAGTGAGTGTAGCTTTGCGGCAGGGGTGTGTGATGTCTCCATGGTTGTTTAATTTGTTTATGGATGGGGTTGTTAGGGAGGTAAATGCAAGAGTTTTGGAAAGAGGGGCAAGTATGAAGTCTGTTGGGGATGAGAGAGCTTGGGAAGTGAGTCAGATGTTGTTCGCTGATGATACAGCGCTGGTGGCTGATTCATGTGAGAAACTGCAGAAGCTGGTGACTGAGTTTGGTAAAGTGTGTGGAAGAAGAAAGTTAAGAGTAAATGTGAATAAGAGCAAGGTTATTAGGTACAGTAGGGTTGAGGGTCAAGTCAATTGGGAGGTGAGTTTGAATGGAGAAAAACTGGAGGAAGTGAAGTGTTTTAGATATCTGGGAGTGGATCTGGCAGCGGATGGAATCATGGAAGCGGAAGTGGATCATAGGGTGGGGGAGGGGGCGAAAATTCTGGGGGCCTTGAAGAATGTGTGGAAGTCGAGAACATTATCTCGGAAAGCAAAAATGGGTATGTTTGAAGGAATAGTGGTTCCAACAATGTTGTATGGTTGCGAGGCGTGGGCTATGGATAGAGTTGTGCGCAGGAGGATGGATGTGCTGGAAATGAGATGTTTGAGGACAATGTGTGGTGTGAGGTGGTTTGATCGAGTGAGTAACGTAAGGGTAAGAGAGATGTGTGGAAATAAAAAGAGCGTGGTTGAGAGAGCAGAAGAGGGTGTTTTGAAGTGGTTTGGGCACATGGAGAGGATGAGTGAGGAAAGATTGACCAAGAGGATATATGTGTCGGAGGTGGAGAGAGCAAGGAGAAGAGGGAGACCAAATTGGAGGTGGAAAGATGGAGTGAAAAAGATTTTGTGTGATCGGGGCCTGAACATGCAGGAGGGTGAAAGGAGGGCAAGGAATAGAGTGAATTGGAGCGATGTGGTATACCGGGGTTGACGTGCTGTCAGTGTATTGAATCAAGGCATGTCAGGCGTCTGGGGTAAACCATGGAAGGCTGTGTAGGTATGTATATTTGCGTGTGTGGACGTATGTATATACATGCGTATGGGGGGGGTTGGGCCATTTCTTTCGTCTGTTTCCTTGCGCTACCTCGCAAACGCGGGAGACAGCGACAAAGTATAAAAAAAAAAAATATATATATATATATATATATATATATATATATATATATATATATATATATATATATATATATATATATATATATATATATATATATATATATATATATATATATACTCTGTGGAAGGTGTTAAGAATATATGGTGTGGGAGGTAAGTTGTTAGAAGCAGTGAAAAGTTTTTATCGAGGATGTAAGGCATGTGTACGTGTAGGAAAAGAGGAGAGTGATTGGTTCTCAGTGAATGTAGGTTTGCTGCAGGGGTGTGTGATGTCTTCATGGTTGTTCAATTTGTTTATGGATGGGGTTGTTAGGGAGGTGAATGCAAAAGTTTTGGAAAGAGGGCCAAGTATGCAGTCTGTTGTGGATGAGAGAGCTTGGGAAGTGAGTCAGATGTTGTTCGCTGATGATACAGTGCTAGTGGCTGATTCATTTGAGAAACTGCAGAAGCTGGTGACTGAGTTTGGTAAAGTGTGTGAAAGAAGAAAGTGAAGAGTAAGTGTGAATAAGAGCAAAGTTATTAGGTACAGTAGGGTTGAGGGTCAAGTCAATTGGGAGGTGAGTTTGAATGGAGAAAAACTGGAGGAAGTAAAGTGTTTTAGATATCTGGGAGTGGATCTGGCAGCGGATGGAACCATGGAAGCGGAAGTGAATCATAGGGTGAGGGAGGGGGCGAAAATTCTGGGAGCCTTGAAGACTGTTTGGAAGTCGAGAACATTATCTCGGAGAGCAATAATGGATATGTTTGAATGAATAGTGGTTCCAACAATGTTGTATGGTTGCGAGGCGTGGGCTATGGAGAGAGTTATGCGCAGGAGGATGGATGTGCTGGAAATGAGATGTTTGAGGACAATATGTGGTGTGAGGTGGTTTGATCGAGTAAGTAATGTAAGGGTAAGAGAGATGTGTGGAAATAAAAGGAGTGTGGTTGAGAGAGCAGAAGAGGGTGTTTTGGTCAGAAAAGGGTGGTTTGTTCACATGGAGAAAATGAGTGAGGAAAGATTGACCAAGAGGATATATGTGTCAGAGGTGGAGGGAACGTGAAGTGGGAGACCAAATTGGAGGTGGAAAGATGGAGTGAAAAAGATTTTAAGTGATCGGGGCCTGAACATGCAGGAGGGTGAAAGGCGTGCAAAGAATAGAGTGAATTAGAACGATGTGGTATACCGGGGTCGACGTGCTGTCAATGGATTGAATCACGGCATGTGAAGCGTCTGGGGTAAACCATTGAAAGTTCTGTGGGGCCTACATGTGGAAAGGGAGCCGAGGTTTCGGTGCATTATTACATGACAGCTAGAGAGTAAGTGTGAACGAATGAGGCCTTTGTTGTCTTTTCCTAGCGCTACCTCGCACACATGAGGGGGGAGGGGGTTGTTATTCCATGTGTGGCGAGGTGGCGATGGGAATAAATAAAGGCAGACAGTAAGAATTATGTACATGTGTATATATGTATATGTCTGTGTGTGTATATATATGTGTACATTGAAATGTATAGGTATGTATATTTGCGTGTGTGGACGTGTATGTATATACATGTGTATGTGGGTGGGTTGGGCCATTCTTTCGTCTGTTTCCCTTCGCTACCTCGCTAACGCGGGAGAATGCGACAAAGCAAAATAAATAAAAAAAAAGAAATATATATATATATATATATATATATATATATATATATATATATATATATATATATATATATATATATATATATATATATATATATATATATATATATATATATAAAGGTGAAATAGCACTTCAGTTGGAGTTCATACAATTTTAACTCATAATTCTTCTATGCATGTGGCACGACATGTATGAAGGTGAAATCGCATTTCAGTAGTTCATGCAATTTCATTTAGCATATAATTTTTCTATAAATGTGGCACGACATGTTTTGTGGAGACAATCCACCTAATCATCAGGTGCCAGTACATAAATCCCAACATCACACTTGGTTCCCGCCGTCCAACACCAATCCATCTAGGCCAAGCACTGTATGCTATGTCTGGTCGTAACCCTTGTAAGGGAGAGTGATTAACCGGGGTCAGGTGGCGGGGGTTGACCTGGGTAGTTGGGTGTGTCATGAACAACTTTTTTCATGTTTTCGTGTTTTGTCAATACTTTCATAATTATTTGGTTAATGCTAAGATGAGCTTTAAAATTGCTTTGGGGGCAAATTAAAGTTCTTATTTATTAGTAATTTAGACAGATTCAACGACGTTGCGTGTGGCATAATCAGCAAAGGGGTAAAAAATAATGGGATTTTCAAGATCTATGGCCAGGGTGATCATTATCATGACAATGTGTAGCAATTGTATCTTGTGGTCATCCGTCCGTACTAGTGAATGTTGATGCCAATAACATCTCTCCGTTACAGACATACCAATCTGGCCCGCATGAATATATGTAAATGCATTGCATGTACAATACATAATACAACACGAGTAAACTGAACCAGTACAATACATAGTAAAACAGTGTTGATATACTGTAAAGTACATAATGCAATACAATACAAATATACTGGACCAGTAAAATACACAATACAATACAGTGTGGATACACTGCACAAATACAATACATAATACAATATGATCATACTGTACAACTACAATACATAGTAAAATAAGGTATGATTATACTGCACTAGTACAATACATGATACAATAAGATATGATTATATTGCATTAGTATAATACTTGATGATGAATACAATATGAATCTAACAATACAATGCATAATATTCTCACAAGACGGTGAATGGTTTGAAAAATCAATAAACTGAAAACGCATAAAGTCTCACATTTTTCAACTAATTGGCTAACGTGAAAAAACTGTTTTTTACTTTAATGACCGAATTACAGTATAGGGCTGTTTGAACTTCTCAGTATACACAGACGATGCAAAGAACAGCTGACGGAGAGATGGTGAACTGAAGTACAACAAACTGTCGCATTGTAGGAACACTGAGAAGCAGTGATTGACTGGTGATCAGCCACTGACGAAGTGGAGAAGATAGGCTGGTGATCAGCCACTGACGAAGTGGAGATGATTAACTGGTGATCAGCCACTGACGAAGTGGAGAAGATCGAGTGGTGACCAGATGCTGACGAAACGGAGAAGACTGACTGGTGATCAGCCACTGACGAAGTGGAGAAGATCGACTGGTGATCAGCCACTGACGAAGTGGAGAAGATTAACTTGTGATCAGCTACTGACGAAGTGGAGAAGATTAACTGGTGATCAGCTACTGACGAAGTGGAGAAGATTGACTGGTGATCAGCTACTGACGAAGTGAAGAAGATTAACTGGTGATCAGCTACTGACGAAGTGGAGATGATTAACTTGTGATCAGCGACTGAAGGACATTAATGAAGTCTAACTTATGTCTGGTGACGAAGTTGGGAAACTGAAGCGGCATTTAAGAGACAATTGTGGCAACTTCACCTCAAATTACTGTATATTGTTGTTCATTTTCTTATCGTACGACGCCGAAGATCTTTGGTAAATGTTGTCATAATTATGAACTTGTCAGGAGTTTGCAAAATGTGTCTTCAACAAGCACATGATTTTGTATGTCATATACGAATGGAAGAGTTCGATTACAGTACGTTGGCTTCTGTCCTGTAGAATTTTAGATTTTACATAAAGGAATCTATTTTGCTATTTAACTAAAAGGATGTTAAGATCCATTTATGCTAGACCCAAATGCTGTTCATTTGCCTGGACACAATACGCTTGCATGTACTTACCAGTTACGGTCAACATATGAGGTTATGATTGCCCAGTATGAGTCAGTGTTGACCTCTTGAATACAGGGTGTCCCAAAAAATGTATTCACTTTGTAAAACCCTATAACTCACTGTATTTTTAGGGTCAATTGGATCTGAGAAAAAGAAAAAAAATCAGTGAGTTATAGGGTGTCAAAAAGGGAGTACATTTTTTTTTGGGGGGAAGGATATCCTGTATATGTGAGTCAGTGTTGAGCAGTAAATACATGTGAGTCAACATGTAGTGCTAACTGTGTGTGACTTATTGTCAAGTGTTCAGTACATATGTCAAGTGTTCAGTACATATGTCAAGTGTTCAGTACATATGTCAAGTGTTCAGTACATATGTCAAGTGTTCAGTACATGTTAATCCTGGTAGAGTTTTAATCGCATGATAACTTAGGATGATAACCACATGATAACATAGAATGATAACCGCACAATGACTCAGGATGATAACTGCATAACTTAGAATGATAACCGCATTTAAGTCAATTGAGAATGGCAAACGCCTGTAAGTCAGGAGAGAATGGTAATATTCTTGTAAGTCAGATGTGAATGTTAACTGTCTGTAAGTCACTTTATGATGGTAACTGCTTGTAAGTCAGCTTAGAATGGTAATTGTCTGTAAGTCAGATAATTATGGTAATTGCCCGTCAGTCAGCTTAGATCGTTAGCAGAACGCTAACCAGAGCCAAGTGCTACTTGCGTGTGGATCTAGCTTCATGGTTAAACACTGCATTGTTAACCATCGCTACACTGTCACTCACCTTCATTTTAACATCCCTCAAAACCACACCCTCCTCTGTGGCTTCACCATTTTCCTACCGAACACTTTGAGATTTCCAGTCTTCCAGGAAACAGCAAACTTCCAAGAGCAAAACAACTTCCAGCACTCAAACACTTCCAAATTAACTAACGTCCTCTGAATGTTGTCCACTAGACTTTCGGTGGCGTGAGTAGTCAACACGTTCGCCTTCAAAGTGACAACAGAGTCTGGATTTAATCAACTGATGGCGAGAAAAACTTTTAACAGAGTGCCTAACCCTTAGTGATTACCCAGATGCAGGGCGATGACACGGACCTGCACTGTGTCTTGAGGTGGACAATGGACACATAAGTTGGTCGTGAGTTGCAGGTCTTATCGAGGAAAATGCTCAAACGGGCTACTTCTCTGTACCTGATGACTCACGAAGTGTTAAAAGAGAAGATTGTCCTCTACAATCCTTCTCTTCTCCACTCCCTAAACATCCTCCGCTAATTATATGTACCGAATGACATACGAAGTCTTAAAAGAGAAGATTGTCCACTGCCATCCTATTCTCCTCCACTCCCTCAACATCCTCCACTCCAATTACCATCCTCTTTATCATCTTCAAACTGTAAGATGTTATACTAGGTAATCCCTCAATTCCACAAGATTCTCAGTTTCACAACTCCCCTCTAAGTGAACACACACAGTAAGCCTCCAACACCACTGTCCCTTAAGGATTTACCTTGAAGTTTATATCTTTCTCTACTGGACTCCCGTGGTATATCGGTTAGAATTCCTGATCATGACGAATTCAGGGGTCACCCAGGGTCGAGCGCATAGGTTCGAATCCTGGTTGCGGCAGTTGGTCCACAGTCAACCCAGCTGTTCATCATCCAGTAAGGGTTGGTTGATGAAATGGGTACCTTGCTCAGGCTAGTGTATATATATATATATATATATATATATATATATATATATATATATATATATATATATATATATATATATATTATTATAGTTAACCGCCTTCTTCCGCGATGGCGAGGTAGCGCATGGAAACAGACGAGGAATGGCCCAGCCCACCCACATACACATGTACATACATAAATACCCACACAGCACCTACATATGCATATACAATTCACCGTATACATAAATATATATACATAGCCATATACATACATACACATGTACATATTCATACCTGCTGCCTTCATCCATTCTCGCTGCCACCCCACCACACACGAAATAGCATCCTCCTCCCCCCATCCACCAGCGAGGTAGAGCCAGGTACAGACAAAAAAGGCCACATTCGTTCACACTCAGTGTCATGTGTAATGCACCGAAACCACAGCTCCCTTTCCACATCCAGGCCACACAGATCTTTCCCAGGTTTACCCCAGACGCTTCACATGCCCTGATTCAATCCATTGACTGCACGTCGACCCCGGCATACCACATCGTTTCAATTCACTCTATTCCTTGCGCGCCTTTCACCCTCCTGCATGTTCAGGCCCCGTTCGCTCAAAATCTTTTTCACTCTATCCTTGCACCTCCAATTTGGTCTCCCTCTTCTCCTTCTTCCCTCCACCTCTGACACATATATCTTCTTCGTCAATTTTTCTTTACTCATTCTCTCCATGCGTCCCAACCATTTCAATACACCCTCTTCTGCTCTCTCAATCACACTCTTTTTATTACTACACATCTCTCTTACCCTTTCATCACTTACTCAAGCACAGCACCTGATACCACATATTGTCCTCAAACATTTCATTTCCAACACATCTACCCTCCTCCACACAACCCTATCTATAACCCACGCCTCGGAACCATATAACATTGTTGGAACCACTATTCCTTCAAACATACGCATTTTTGCTTTCCGAGATAACGTACTCGCCTTAACACATTCTTCAACGCTTCCAGCACCTTCGCCCCCTCCCCTATCCTGTGACACTTCCGCTTCCATGGTTCCATCCGCTGCTAAATCCACTCCCAGATATCTAAAACACTTCACTTCCTACAGTTTTCCTCCATTAAAACTTACCTCCCAATTGACTTGTCCCTCAATCCTACTGAACCTAATTTCATTGCTCTTATTCACATTTAGTCTCAACTTTCTTCTTTCACACACTTTACCAAACTCAGTCACCAACGCCTGCAGTTTCTCACTCGGATCAGCTACCAGCGCTTTATCATCAGCGAACAGCAACTTACTTACTTCCCAAGCCCTCTCATCCACAACAGACCGCATACTTGCACCTCTCTCCAAAAGTCTTGCATTCACCTCCCTAACAACCCCTTCCATAAACAAATCAAAAAACCATGGAGACATCACTCACCCCTGCCGCAAACCGACATTCATTGGGAACCAATTACTTACTCGTACTTACTCGTACACATGCCTTACATCCTCGATAAAATCTTTTAACTGCTTCTACCAACTTACCTCCCACACCAAATATTCTTAAAACCTTCCACAAAGCATCTCTTTCCACCTTATCATATGCCTTCTCCACATCCGTAAATGCTACAGCCCGTGCTGTCTCTGCTAACATAAAAGATTACCATTTTCTTCCACATAATAGTATTCTCCAACACTATAATCATTATCTTACGTAAACTGTCCCATCCTCGACACTCTGCTCTCCCACATCACTAAATCATCTTACATTTTCCTTCAACACTCCATCACTACCTACCAAATAAAGTCCATGCTCATTCAGCTTCCCTCTACCTCCCCAACGTAACTGACAAGAAGTACATATTCCAATGAACCTCAATTATCCAACGCCATAAGATTCCTCCACCACCAACCCCCAGCGAATCCCTCATCCTTCAGCACTGATTTCTACCCAGATCCCAGTCATCCTGGAACACAAGACCATCCTACAGAATGTCATCATCTTCCAGTACCTCTCCTCCGTCTTCCAGTTTACCAAACAATGACCGACAACGAGATATTCACAGCCACCATTCCGCGTTAGTCGTCTGAGATGCAGTTATAATGGAAGAATTAATGTAGCCATCGTGTATATAGGTGGACGCTCAGCCGGAGAGAGAGAGAGAGAGAGAGAGAGAGAGAGAGAGAGAGAGAGAGAGAGAGAGAGAGAGAGAGAGAGAGAGAGAGAGAGAGAGAGAGAGAGAGAGAGAGAGATGGTCGCTGGAGTTACTGATAAAGTGGTTTGGGGAAGAGGAAGGATAGACGGGGCTGGGAAAGGGATAGTTTGATACATAAGAGACAACTAAAGTATGCCCAGCTGTATGGTGTACGTACCGTGGCCGATCTTCAACAAGCTTGTTTTTGGTGCCTTTATAACTTGGACAGACAGGGGGTGTGTATGTATGTACTCGTGTTGCATCTTTGTGTTTTTGAAGGAGATTCATTAAACTCAGCTAACTTCTGTTCATTGCGTACATCGGTGGATAATTGGAGGCTCCCTTGAGTGCTTTGAGACTTCTAAGGAACCGAGGATGTTCCATGTTTGTGCTGTTCCCAAGAGACTGGGGTTGTGTGTAGTTTGTTTCATCTTTGTCTTCAAATTTCTGCCATACTTTTTTGACTGTTTGTTTTGTGTATAAACCGACTGTTTTAATCTTTAATCCTTCGTGCTTTTCTACGATGTTTTCAACGAAGGAGTATTTTTCATTTGTGACGAATCGTAGAGGCTTATTTTGTATGTTCTGTAACTTCAGTAAAGGGTGAGTTGAAGGCGAAGAACGTCGGATCTGGTATAGGTAAATATACTAGGACTGGTATCGTCATGGTTTTACTAGGAGTAATATTTGATTCTCTGTAAGTCGCCGGATTCTGTACGGACTGGTTGAGGTTCCAAGTTGTGAACGGTGTTGGTGATAGGACGCTGCCCTGTGGGACCCCACGTAATATGAGAAATCTAGGCGACGTTGCAGAGTTGACGATGGTTTTTGATGTGTGTTGGTTGAGCCAGATATTCAAGCATCTCTTCTCTGGTCTCAGACATGCCTAAGTGTTGTAATGTGTATTGCAAGACCATTGTCCACACTTTGTCAAAGGCTTTACTTATATCTCTTTGTATAACTGAACAATTAATTTCTTGTCTCAAGATGATAGCAGGTTTTTTTCTACCTCACGATTGCTGAGGTGATGCCTTTGCCCCTCCAGAAGCCGTATTGATTAGGGTTGTAGAGGTTATTGGTTTCAAGGTGCTTTTCTTAACGTTTGGTTCATGATTCTTTCCCTGGACTAAATTCTTAGTTTTCTCGATGGTTTTAGGAAGTTCCGGTAAGTCAACTATCATTAAGAGGTAGTTGGTAGGGTACAGCCAGACTGAGTCTATAGTTTGGTGTAGAATGTATGTTTCACTTTCCTATTCATGATCTTCGCTATCGTCTGTATTCTTCAGGTGGAATAATGAACACTGAGTTTCATGTGTATATGAATTCTATTGCCATACCTTCATCATCGTCAATTCTTTTTTAATTGCCAACTTTGATATTTGATTTTGCCTATGGGATGCACTTGTAAGCGTCTGACTGACTCCTTGCTAGAATGCTTTGGGTCACTATTGCAGTTGAGAGTTGATCGCATTCATCCATTGCAGGCTATGCTGTTCTCTTGTTTTTTCCATTAGGGTTTTCTGGAAGTATTTATATCGTTAGTATTAAGGTTATGTCCACACGAAGGTAAATATTCAACATATAACAAAACATTTCTCGAAATACCACAATATATACGTCCTTACAGACATCAACAGTTATTTTTCTTCCTAATGACATTCATACACAGTAAAACACGAATCCGTCCATGTAGAAACCTTTAACTGGTTAGACTTCTTGTGAGATACACTTGCTGGTCACTACATTTTCCTTCACTCACATATGTCACCTGCTTCGTGATAACCTTTTCTATCGAAAGGAACATCGCACTGTCGCAAATACATGTGAATATAGAATAACACAACACCTTCACAGGTTTTGATTTCTATTGTTTCAATATAACCTCGACCCATCACAGGTCCTCCTCCGTTGGTGATAAGAATGACACATGAAGGGAACAATATATATATATATATATATATATATATTGCATATATATATATGCAACATTGAACAGCATGATCTATAGGAGGGAACTTACTATCACATTTGGTCAAAGACCTTAAACTTTCAGGTCAGGTCACCGAAGGTAAGACTTTGCTCCGTTGAAGATTCATATGTTAGCCAGGTGCAAAGGCTACATGTATACATGTGCCGTTTTTGTCGCTCTTCATACCACTTGGGAGGGGACCGTAATGAGTCGAAACTGCAATAGAACCATATGAATCAAGTCTCAAAGGAGAAAGGCTTTGTATTCAATCCTTCACATGTTTTTTTGGTTCCTTTTCTGTGTTGTTTAATGTCTTTTTCTCTTCATGTCTCGTGACCATTTTCATATTACAGTTTCGTCTTTGTAATTATCATAGTCGCGTTTGTCATTTCCAGTTATGTGGATATAATGCTATGGTCGGTGATAATCATTCGTACCCTTATCAGCTCATAATCTCTTGACCGTAATTAAAATCTTTGCCATAACTGGTGTCGTGATTATGGTACACAATCGCAGTTTACTAATCTGTGATATGATTCACATCTCTCAGTTCCCAGTATCATATTCGCTAATTACATCGTTCAGTTCCTAATCAGAAAACAACTGATGTATCGACACTGCCAGGTCATACTACTTATGACCTGAATTTGTTAAGTTCTAACTACAAACAAGGATCTTATAGATAACGTTAGGTTAGTGAAAAGTTTGGTACAAGTGATCACATATGGATAACGTTTGAGACATCTTTCAGTATCGCTTTAAATGTTCATCAACACGACAGTCGTGATATATGATATGATATAACATGATAATAAGTAATTGTCTTGAATTTACAGCAATGCAAAGCTGCATATATAAATGCAAAAACTTGTCAGGTTTCCTAATTCAAAATATAAACTACAACATGAAGGTTACTGTATTTAGTCTTTACTGTAACACGTTCAGTTCTGATCAAAGATGATATAAAGCTGGAATGTATACAAAGAAGACCAACAAAACCCATTTTGTTACTCAGAAATAAGCCAAAGAATCAAAGTTATTTTCTTTAAAAGAGCGAGAACTCAGAAGCCATATGACACATGTTTTGAAAGTAGTAAGAATTTCAAGATCATATCACGTTATAACAACCTCATTAGACCGACTAAACAACCAGTAATAACCCTATGAAGTGATGAGAAACTTCATGTAGAATCAACACAAAGAATTTTTTTTCCTAACGTTAAGTTCTTAAGCATTGAATTAAACTACCAGCAATAGTTGTTAGATAAACGACTAGTAATATCACAAAATCATCGCTTGACCATTACTTCACTAATTGTAATTGTAATTAATCATCAACAAAAAGTTTCGTTATAATACTATAACTAACATATAATATGTAATATATAAAAACCTTCTCCTCAGATTATTACTGAATAAATAGGAGACAAGGGTAGTACTCTCCTGCACATTTTCCGATAAAATTTCCTTGGTAGCATACCTGTATAGACTGTGAGATGTTTATCTTTTAGTTATATCCCTGCCAGCTGTTGTGTACGAGAAGAGGCAAAGTGTGAATGCGTCTTTTGCTTTGTTATTCTGTTTCTGTTGTTGATAGATTAAGAGCTTTGGGTACAGTCACTCTCCTCCTGTATCATAGCCTTTTGGATATTCTATCATAAATAAAGTCCATTTGGAGATTTTTTTTTCTTGTTTGTGTACATGGCTTTGACAAAAGGCAGTCCTGTGGTTTGATGATATTGTGACCCAAACTATATGATCCAGCCGGTGATTATATAGTTCACAAAATCAACACGGCCTGAGTGTGTTCACCAGCGCATGCAAGTTTATCTTGCAACTTTTCCTGAAATGATCAGTGATGAGAAGAAAAGAAAACGGATTATCTAAAGCAAATGAGATTTCACTGTGATGCCTAGGAACGCTGAAGAGCCATGCTCAAACATAGGAGGTCTAGGAATTTTCTATCAAGTTCCAGGAGCCATGTGAGATAGTCCAAGACATTAGAGCCAAAAGCACATAATGCAACATATCAGAACACTTGAAATCTGCAAGGATCATACTGACAACCTTGCTTAAGGAACTAGCAACATCCTTTGACAATCCTATTGATATTACTGGCGGGATACTGGAAATAAACATTCCTTTATGTATTCCCGATCATCTAAAACCAAAACGTCTCCTGATTGTATGTAGCCTTAACCATGTTCTGGTAAATTCAGCATTCATTCAAAATTCTGTCTGTGACTAAGTAAACGTATTCCACTTAACCTTCATGATCGCTTGCCCATATTAACATAATGTCAGTTCTATAGGATACGACTGTTGCCTACGACCACCGAATTAGCTGAAGGCTAATTACTGACTCACAGATGTAATTATTTCATTAGAAAATTATCTCATTACAGAAATCATTACAGCATAATTACATTGTAACCATTTGTTACATCTGTTATAGTCTAATTGTAATTACATCCCATGATCTTACTCGCTACCAATATTGAATAATAATCTCATAGTAAACTAATTACTCAGCTCAGTTTCCCTCAAGCAATTGGCTGCTGTCGACCCAGAAACTCTAACAGCATAGGATCACATGAGACAGAAGATGACGTGGGTGCAGCTGAGTGCATGATACCAGGCCTTGTATTTACTTGTATATCTATAATTACCCCAGAACCCCTTGTCTGAAAAGGTCTAAATATTAACCAGAACCTTTTTTAATGGTTCCTGCAGCTACGAGGCTCCGTTACGTTCAGTGGCTGGGACAAGATGGAACATTTTTCAAGCGAGAAGTTTTGTAATAAAACTGGATTTTTATGTACAATTAGCGATGACAGTCTCATCAAAGGTGACTATATACTTCTGTCATAATCAAGAGGGATGTGTTAACGCACCAAGTCACACACACACACACACACACACACACACACACACACACACACACACACACACACTTTGTGAGTGTGAGCTGATGACTAAAACGTCTTTCCAATCCAGAGATTTAAGACATGTTCTCCAGCAGAACTTGTCATTGAATATGTGCTGACCACTGTGAATGGCCCTTGATGATGGTTGTCGTACACGGGCCCTTGCCTGAAGGCGGGCCCGTTCCGTGTGTCCAGACTAGTGTGACTGTGTCTTGTGTGCGTGTGTGTGTGTGTGTGGAGATCCCTCACCGTGGCACAACAGGTGGACCCCACCCGTGAGGCCACCTCAGTGTGACACAGATTGGAGGCGCATCTCCTTTCCTTGCAGCACTCGGGACTATATGAGATCGGATGGCTTTCTGTCTGATAGAGATGCTCTGTGGAAGGTATTAAGAATATATGGTGTGGGAGGCAAGTTGTTGGAAGCAGTGAAAAGTTTTTATCGAGGATGTAAGGCATATGTACGTGTAGGAAGAGAGGAGAGTGATTGGTTCTCAGTGAATGTAGGTTTGCGGCAGGGGTGTGTGATGTCTCCATGGTTGTTTAATTTGTTTATGGATGGGGTTGTTAGGGAGGTGAATGCAAGAGGTTTGGAAAGAGGGGCAAGTATGAAGTCTGTTGTGGATGAGAGAGCTTGGGAAGTGAGTCAGTTGTTGTTCGCTGATGATACAGCGCTGGTGGCTGATTCATGTGAGAAACTGCAGAAGCTGGTGTCTGAGTTTGGTAAAGTGTGTGAAAGAAGAAAGTTAAGAGTAAATGTGAATAAGAGCAAGCTTATTAGGTACAGTAGGGTTGAGGGTCAAGTCAATTGGGAGGTGAGTTTGAATGGAGAAAAACTGGAGGAAGTAAAGTGTTTTAGATATCTGGGAGTGGATCTGGCAGCGGATGGAACCATGGAAGCGGAAGTGGATCATAGGGTGGGGGAGGGGGCGAAAATCCTTGGAGCCTTGAAGAATGTGTGGAAGTCGAGAACATTATCTCGGAAAGCAAAAATGGCTATGTTTGAAGGAATTGTGGTTCCAACAATGTTGTATGGTTGCGAGGCGTGGGCTATGGATAGAGTTGTGCACAGGAGGATGGATGTGCTGGAAATGAGATGTTTGAGGACAATGTGTGGTGTGAGGTGGTTTGATCGAGTAAGTAACGTAAGGGTAAGAGATATGTGTGGAAATAAAAAGAGCGTGGTTGAGAGAGCAGAAGAGGGTGTTTTGAAATGGTTTGGGCACATGGAGAGAATGAGTGAGGAAAGATTGACCAAGAGGATATATGTGTCGGAGGTGGAGGGAACGTGGAGAAGTCGGAGACCAAATTGGAGGTGGAAGGATGGAGTGAAAAAGATTTTGTGTGATCGGGGCCTGAACATGCAGGAGGGTGAAAGGAGGGCAAGGAATAGAGTGAATTGGAGCGATGTGGTATACCGGGGTTGACGTGCTGTCAGTGGATTGAATCAGGGCATGTGAAGCGTCTGGGATAAACCACGGAAAGCTGTGTAGGTATATATATTTGCGTGTGTGGACGTATGTATATACATGTGTATGGGGGTGGGTTGGGCCATTTCTTTCGTCTGTTTCCTTTCGCTACCTCGCAAACGCGGGAGACAGCGACAAAGCAAAAAAAAAAAAAAAAAAATATATATATATATATATATATATATATATATTATATATATATATATATATATATATATATATATATATATATATATATATATATATATATATATATATATATATATATATATATATATATATATATATATATATATATATATATATATATATATATATATATATATATATATATATATATATATATATATATATATATATATATATATATATATATATATATATATATATATATATATATATATATATATATATATATATATATATATATATATATATATATATATATCCACTTGGTAAAGCGTGTGAAAGAAGAAAGTTAAGAGTAAATGTGAATAAGAGCAAGGTTATTAGGTACAGTAGGGTTGAGGGTCAAGAAAATTGGGAGGTGAGTTTGAATGGAGAAAAACTGGAGGAAGTGAAGTGTTTTAGATATCTGGGAGTGGATCTGGCAGCGGATGGAACCATGGAAGCGGAAGTGGATCATAGAGTGGGGGAGGGGGCGAAAATTCTGGGAGCCTTGAAGAATGTGTGGAAGTCGAGAACATTATCTCGGAAAGCAAAAATGGGTATGTTTGAAGGAATAGTGGTTCCAACAATGTTGTATGGTTGCGAGGCGTGGACTATGGATAGAGTTGTGCGCAGGAGGATGGATGTGCTGGAAATGAGATGTTTGAGGGCAATGTGTGGTGTGAGGTGGTTTGATCGAGTAAGTAACGTAAGGGTAAGAGAGATGTGTGGGAATAAAAAGAGCGTAGTTGAGAGAGCAGAAGAGGGTGTTTTGAAATGGTTTGGGCACATGGAGAGAATGAGTGAGGAAAGATTGACCAAGAGGATATATGTGTCGGAGGTGGAGGGAACGAGGAGAAGAGGGAGACCAAATTGGAGGTGGAAAGATGGAGTGAAAAAGATTTTGTGTGATCGGGGCCTGAACATGCAGGAGGGTGAAAGGAGGGCAAGGAATAGAGTGAATTGGAGCGATGTGGTATACCGGGGTTGACGTGCTGTCAGTGGATTGAATCAAGGCATGTGAAGCGTCTGGGGTAAACCATGGAAAGCTGTGTAGGTATGTATATTTGCGTGTGTGGACGTATGTATATACATGTGTATGGGGGTGGGTTGGGCCATTTCTTTCGTCTGTTTCCTTGCGCTACCTCGCAAACGCGGGAGACAGCGACAAAACCAAAAAGAAAAAAAAGTCCACTTAACTAGATCTAAACTGAATTAATTGTCTTAAGGCTCTTATATTTATACTACTATACATATATTACTGGAATCTTCTGAAAGGTTTTACATCAGCTACTCACCACTGAATCTATTTGGGATGTTGTGGAAAATACGTAACTTTGAAAATATCACTGTTCTGATCACGAAAGCAAAGTTTCAAGGGAATAATAGCCATTCTTTTTTACTTTTTAAACGTAATTGATTAAAAAAGAACACTTATTAACCAGGAACAAAAAAAGTAAAATCCATTTACCCAGTTTTACGTCCACTGAGAGGTTTGATCAACACAATATTCACGTACAACTCAAGCCAATTTCTTAACCATCGTAATACAACCTCATTTACACCACTATGTGGCTTAACTTCTCCTGGTAATCTTTGATATAGAAATTTAACGAATGAGTTTTGAAAATCTAAATAGATGACACCAGCTGCTTTGGTCAGATCATATACGCTGGTTATGTCATAGATGAATCAAACATTCGTAATACAGGAGGAAGCTCGTCGCAAAAATATGTTGAGACTCAGGGTTTTCAAAAGGTGGTCCTCTATCTTCCGTTTTCTAATGGTTTCGCCAAAACAACGTCAAGGGTAATGAAGCCCTGATCTAGGCCATATCGTGAGAGAGAGAGAGAGAGAGAGAGAGAGAGAGAGAGAGAGAGAGAGAGAGAGAGAGAGAGAGAGAGAGAGAGAGAGAGAGAGTATTGTGGTGTTGTCAGACTTCAGCTTGTACTTTCGTGGCTTGTCTAAGTTCACCATCGCCGGGGACTCTGTACCATCGTAGTAAACAAACGACTAAAAACACCAACAGAACTAGGGTCTTAACGAGGCTGTTTGTGACAGTGAAAGAAAACGGAAACTCAGGGATTAGTGTAATAAGAGGAGAAAGACTTAATAGATTTTCAATCAGGAAGACCTACCATATAGCTAGCAAGATGCAAATATATATTAAATCTGTTCTTATACTTATCTCTGGTGCTGCTCTCAACTAATTAAGTTGGCGAATCGTCCCATATTGTCGCAATCTTGGTGAAGAACAGGTACTTCGCCTCACTAACAAGCGAGCCCTAGTTAGCCCACTCGTTTATACCCAATACTGGGGATGATATCAGACGTATCTATCCTTAAGCACCTCGTTAGGTCGGGATGATCGAAGCGTTTAACGATGCTGAAGACTTATACCCAAACAACCCTTAACTTCAAATATATCTGGCTGTTGTATTCTGCTCTTACAGAACTGGTTTCTCAGGTCGGGAAGGACCTTCGTGGCTCGTCTCTGTACTCACTCCATTTTGTCTGTCTTTCCTTACGTAGGATGACCAAACCTGAACACAGTATTCAAGTTGGAGACGTACAAGTGATTTAAAGAGTGAAGATATTTTCTCCAGACTTATATTCATCAGTCCTCCCTATGAATTTTTATCTTACGTTGGTGAGACCACATTTGGATTATGCAGTACAGTTTTGGGTTCCATACTACGCAGTTGATATACATTGTTTAGAGAGAGTACAAAGGCGAATGACAGATATAATAATCATAGGAGTAATTCAAGATCTTTGCCATGGCTTCATTTTCTTCAATCAACACAGTTTTCTAAAAACAATCGACTAATTGACCTGGTGACGACCCTCTTGATTCTAACATAACTACAAAATCTTTACGGGTTTCTTGTGCTATTTTGAGTATTATTTACAACTGTATTTCAAACAAGGTTATGCAGTTTTCTCCATCACATTAACTGATAAAAGTACTTCTCCTTGTGCTTCTGATGTAACATTGTCTTGGACAATTGAATTTTCCCGGATTCACTTGCAAATAATGGTCAAGTTTCGCAAACTGGTACATTTGTTCTTTCCGCTACTCTGAATGTATTACATAAAACCTTTCCAAGCTATGTCCATAGGGTTTCTATCAGCAATACCATCCCAGGTTATCCTGTGAACATCAGTGTGAAAAATCATAAAGATTGGCACGTCTGAAATCAAGCATTTATGATGTTCACATATGCTTACTTGTTGACCAACACAGCTGGATTATCTTCTGCCTCAAAAGCAATTTGTCAATAATTACTTGTAACCAAGTGCCTCTCCAACCACACCATTGACGAGACCCTGGTTTGTGTGTAGTCAGAACCCAACCTAGAATATCCAGATCACGATTACCTTTGAACATTCACGTCACGATTACATTTGAATATTCACGTCACGATTACATTTGAATATTCACGTCACGATTACATTTGAATATTCACGTCACGATTATTTTTGAATATTCACGTCACGATTACATTTAAATAATCACATCACGATTACATTTGAATAATCACGTCACGATTACATTTCAATAATCACGTCACGATTACATTGGAATATTCACGTCACGATTACATTTGAATAATTACGCCACGATTACATTGGAATATTCACGTCACGATTACATTTGAATATTCACGTCACGATTACATTTGAATATTCCCGTCACGGTTACATTTTCCAACGAATTACATTAACAATCAGGCAAGTCTGGGACGAATCCATAACCTGAGCCAGTGGCAAGAAGTGGTTACCCTCCTTCTTCACTTCCACATTTGTATTTCAGTCTTCGGTCAGCAAGTGGGTTAACTCTTCGTAAACATTAAAGACAAAACTTCAAAATTTTAATACACTATGTCCCATTAAGTCACTTCTTAACTAGAGCGTAATTTTCTGAAGAAAATGATATACAACTCAGTGATATATAACTCGACCTGTTGGGTTATTTCTTACTGTAATTATGAGGTAATTAAATTATATTGCACCGCTGCCAGGCATAGGATGCTTCTCTTCATGAGTATTGTCATACATACCAAGTGAGTTGTGGAGTGTTACTGTAAGTGTTTTCATTATACATAAAGACACATATCAGTGGTTTTACGTCAGACATGTCCACTATCTTAAAAGAGTTCACGAGCAATAGTAATTTAGTAATATATAGGTGCAGAGGGTGATAATGTCTGGTGAGAATGACTGCTGGTCGTTAGCGGAGCTGGGGGTGCGGTTGGTCACTTTAAGTACGTCGAGGGTACTGAGAGAAAATGGTTGGGGTGACAAGCGGGTTGGTGGGCCGTGAAATCTGAAACACGTAAAGGTGTTGGATATGTTGATCTGGTAGTGTACAGATAGGTGTCGCGTGTGTTGACCAGCCTCTGTTTTTTATTTCTTTGCTCGTGTGTGTGTGTGTGTGTGTGTGTGTGTGTGTGTGTGTGTGTGTGTGTGTGTGTGTGGCTGCCTATCGGTATAAGTTATGCCTTCCTCCTACCTGTGTTTCCTCCACAATGATCCACCTGTTTGATCTCTTGGCTATAAATTCCTTCTGTAAATATTATCATGCCATTTGCTTAGTATCATGTCATTTGGTCGCTTATGTGTCGCTTATTATACATGTTTGTACACTCTGTTGTATCTAATGATATGTGTTTACATTATGAGCTGCGGGGATATTAAGAAGTGAAGCTTGTCTGTAGAGTCGAGTAGAAAAGGAAAGATTCTGGAGTAAAATGAAGTGTCGTTGTCAAGACCTTCCCATGCTTCTTCTTCCTTCGTTATTGTTACGTTCTCCCGCCAAAAATCAATAGGCGGATTCTTCCACAGTGAACAGTATGCAGTTCCCAAAGTGGCGATCACCACCACAGTTAGAAAACCACTGCCGTAGCACGTACGTTACACTGAAACAAAAAAGACTTTTCGATTAAAGGCGCTGTGGTGACAAGTCATTGTGTCTAGAATGACCTTGGTTCTCGGATTGAAAAAGGAAGGAGGGTGACTGCTATTGTTTGGAATGTGTTCTGAGGAGGAAGGTACAAGAAAGCCCTGGGTGGAACTATCAAGTCTTTGCCTCCATTGCTCGCGCCACTGATAAGAATCGAGAGAGAATGGAAATTTTCTTATCAGAATATCCCAAAAGTGATTCCAGTGGCGGGCGAGGAAGGTATGAAAGGGGGCAACCCAATTTGACTGGAGTCTAAAGTGGTTACAGACACCAAGGACGACCTCCGCCAAGGGAGAGGGACTTTCCTATTACCTCATGATCAGGAAACGCCAGAGTTATAGGACTCTGTCCTATTCCTCTAAGTCGAACGCTTCTAATTTACATGTTATAGTCTCATTTACATCTATGTCTTTGTTTATATTACACTACGTACCATGTGATGTAGTTTTATTTCTTTATATGACATTACGTACCATGTGATATAATCTTAGAATGAATTTTACCTTAGGGAATACATGTCCACTACTCATTCCATAACACACTCGTCAAAAGCTGTCTCTTTGAAGACACCATCAGTGGAGTTTAACTTCGTCACCTGATCGAATCTTGCTTCGCCTTCATTATTTGCCCTTCACTGATTTTGTATCTTCTATCTTATATCTCTGTTGCAGAAAATCAGGTTTATCATAAAGAAATACAAGGTGTTTGAAATGATCCACCACAATATCTCTAGTGCACTGATGGAGCCCCCAAATCTTTTTCCTTGCATTACTTTTAACTTCTGTTTATCTTACTAAACCATCCATACTTACGATACTTCTAAATATCTAAAGTTCATTGAAATATATAGTTCTTCCCACTTGAGTAGTAATCAACTTAAATGTTCAAGACATTCTAAACATGAGGCCATTCCTGATTTCTAAACATTTGGCTTCAACATCCTCCTGATACACACACGTTTCCATTGTCTCTCAAGTCGTAGGCTGTCAGATCAAGGACAACAGTATGATCTTTATACAGCAAGTGTGATAACTCAATTTCTAACTTGAGGCGGTGAGATCTCATACCTACCTCCACCTTACTCTCATCTTGTGTCTTATCATCTATATAAAAGCAGTGATAACCCTACTAATATCATATTAGCCCCATATTTGTTTCAGTTTTGGTATTTGATATCAAAAGATACCCTTGTGCTTGAGGTATTTGTTCCATGAAATTCTAAACAATTTGTTCTCTGAAATTCTTAACATCAGAACACTTTCATGCACGTAATAGAAAATTAAGATGTTCAAAGTCTTTCTGACGTACTAATATGTCAATTCCAAATTCAGTAACGCCACTGGTCGCTTTCCTTTTCTTTATAATCAATTCTTAAGTTTCGAAATTCTGAGAATCCAATGTGTACTCTCTCTTTCCTCTCGAATTTCTCTTTCTATTTCACCATCTAGGTGTTCATTAATGTTGTGAACATAGTTAATCACAAGAGGTGTTAGAGGATGTGTGGATCAGGTGTTTGCTCTGAAGAATGTATGTGAGAAATACTTAGAAAAGGAAATGGCTTTGTATGTAGCATTCATGGATCTGGAGAAGGCATATGATAGAGTTCATAGAGATGCTCTGTGGAAGGTATTAAGAACATATGGTGTGGGAGGCAAGTTGTTAGAAGCAGTGAAAAGTTTTTATCGAGGATGTAAGGCATGTGTACGTGTAGGAAGACAGGAAAGTGATTGGTTCTCAGTGAATGTAGGTTTGCGTTAGGGGTGTGTGATGTCTCCATGGTTGTTTAACTTGCTTATGGATGGGGTTGTTAGGGAGGTGAATGCAAGAGTTTTGGAAAGACAGGCAAGTATGCAGTCTGTTGTGGATGGGAGAGATTGGGAAGTGAGGTAGTTGTTGTTCGCTGATGATACAGCGCTGGTGGCTGATTCGTGTGAGAAACTGCAGAAGCTGGTGACTGAGTTTGGTAAAGTGTGTGAAAGAAGGAAGCTGAGAGTAAATGTGGATAAGAACAAGGTTATTGGGTACAGTTGGGTTGAGGGACAAGTCAATTGGGAGGTAAGTTTGAATAGAGAAAAACTGGAGGAAGTGAAGTGTTTTAGATATATGGAAGTGGCTTTGGCAGCGGATGGATCCATGGAAGCGGAAATGAATCATAGGGTGAAAGAGGGGGCGAAAGTTCTTGGAGCGTTGAAGAATGTGGGGAAGTCGAGAACATTATCTCGGAAAGCAAAAATGGGTATGTTTGAGGGAATAGTGGTTCCAGCAACGTTATATGGTTGCGAGACGTGGGCTATAGACAGAGTTGTGCGGAGGAGGGTGGATGTGCTGGAAATGAGATGTTTGAGGACAATATGTGGTGTGAGGTTGTTTGATCGAGTAAGTAATGATAGGGTGAGAGAGATATGTGGTAATAAAAAGAGTGTGGTTGAGAGAGCAGAAGAGGGTGTTTTGAAATGGTTTGGTCACATGGAGAGAATGAGTGAGGAAAGATTGACAAAGAGGATATATGTGTCAGAGGTGGAGGGAACGTGGAGAAGTGGGAGACCAAATTGGAGGTGGAAAGATGGAGTGAAAAAGATTTTTAATGATCGGGTCCTGAACATGCAGGAGGGTGAAAGGCGTGCAAGGAATAGAGTGAATTGGAACGATGTGGTATACCGGGGTCGACGTGCTGTCAATGGATTGAACCAGGGCATGTGAAGCGTCTGGAGTAAACCATGGAAAGTTTTGTGGGGCCTGGATGTGGAAAGAGAGCTGTGGTTTCGGTGCATTATTACATGACAGCTAGAGACTGAGTGTGAACGAATGTGGCCTTTGTTGTCTTTTCCTAGCGCTACCTCGCGCACATGCGGGGGCAGGGGTTTGTTATCTCATGTGTGGCGAGGTGGCGATGGGAATGAAAAAAGGCAGACAGTATGAATTATGTACTTGTGTATATATGTATATGTCTGTGTGTGTATATATATATATGTATACGTTGAGATGTATAGGTATGTATATTTGCGTGTGTGGTCGTGTATGTATATACATGTGTATGTGGGTGGGTTGGGCCATTCGTTCGTCTGTCTCCTTGCGCTACCTCGCTAATGCAGGAGACAGCGACAAAGCAAAAAAAAATTGAAAAAAAGTTAATCACAATAAGATCATTTGCCATGTACACTTTTTCAAGGATATCTCATTTCCCTGCAACTTTTGTAGTTCATGTTTGTACTCTGCACGTTACTTAGAGGTGAAGTTCTCGCCCTTAATCAACTAGTTAGAACACGACACCTTACCCACAACACGACACACGACCACTAGTCATATTTATCCAGCTGCTGTTTCCCCTCCGATTATTTCTATCTCGCTCACTACTCTATCCAGCCAACCTTTGTTTGTATCTTCCGTTTTCACCTTTTATCTCCTCACTAACATCATGCAAGCGTAGGGTACGTGACTACAGTTCCACACTTCAGTATACACCTTCCATACCTAGATAGCCTCTGTTTAATACTCAGTCTTCCATTATTCTCTCCCTAACCCATCCAAAGTTGCTTTCCATCTCAGAACCACTCCTCTCCTCTTGTCTTTGAGTGTCTTGTCTTATTCTGAACTTAGCTCTCATTCACGGCCTCGGTGTTACACGGGTTTAAACACCTGTCCCTCTCTTCCTATCACATATTGAGAGCATAAGATCCTCTCGTTACCTCTCATTATTTATAACTACCCTTTAACCACCTAATTTGATGCACTTTAAATTTTCTTTCTTTCATTCACTATCTATCTTCTCTTTAAATTTTCATTCAACTGCTCTGAAATCCTGTAGTATATGTTATGATACGTATCTTCAATTTTTCCCCAATGTCTTCCACAAATCCTTTTACCAAAAGACATTACCATTTACCTTCTTCATGTTTTCTCAGTTTTACATCTGATCTTCGTACAGTTCAGTTCCTATTTCACCCACTTGCTCTTGTTTCTTTCATAACCTTATGAAGCAGCTTAAGCCTATGTATTTTGTGTCTACATCAATCTATACACACACACACACACACACACACACATATATATATATATATATATATATATATATATATATATATATATATATATATATATATATATATATATATATATATATATATATATACATATATATATATCATTATCATACTTAGTCGCAGTCTCCCGCGTTAACGAAGTAACGCAGGGAAACAGACGAAAGAACGGTCCAATTCATCCACATACTCATATATATACATAAACGCCCGCACATACATATACATACACAGACAAATACATATTTACACGTGAACACATCCACACTTGCTGCCTACACCCATTCTCGTCGCCAACACATGAAATGGCAACCTCCTTCCCCCCGCGCGCGCGAGGTAGCGCTGGGAAAAGACAACAAAGGCTACATTCGTTCACACTCAGTCTCTAGCTGTCATGTGTAATGCGCCGAAATCATACCTCCCTTTCCACATCCAGGCCCCACAAAACTTTCCATGGTTTACCCCAGACGCTTCACATGCCCTGGTTCAATCCATTGACATTACGTCGACTCCGGTATACCACATCGTTTCAATTCACTCTATTCCTTGCACGCCGCTCAGGCCCCGATCGCTCAAAATCTTTCTCACTCCATCCTTCCACCTCCAATTTGGTCTCCCACTTCTCCTCGTTCCCTCCACCTCTGACACATACATCCTCACTCATTCTCTCCATGTGACCAAACCATTTCAATGCACCCTCTTCTGCTCTCTCAACAGCACTCCTTTTATTACCACACATCTCTCTTACCCTTTCAATATTTATTCGATCAAACCACACCACACCACATATTGTCCTCATACATTTCATCTCTAACACATCTATCCTTCTCCACACAACCATATCTACAGCCAACGCCTCGCAACCATTATTTGTTGGAATCACTATTCCTTCAAACATACCCATTTTTGCTCTCCGAGATAACGTTCTCGCCTTCCACACATTCTTCAACGCTCCCAGGTCCTTTGCCCCCTCCCCAACCATGTGACTCACTTCCGCTTCCATGGTTCCATCCGCTGCTAGATCTACTCCCAAACTTACCTCCCATTTAACTTGTCCCTCAATCCTACTGAACCTAATAACCTTACTCTTATTCACATTTACTCCTAACGTTCTTCTTTCACACACTTTACCAAACTCGTCACCAACTTCTACAGTTTCTCACCCAAATCAGCCACCAGCGCTGTATCATCAGCGAACAACAACTGACTCACTTCCCAAATCCTCTCATTCACAACACACTGCATACTTGCCCCTCTCTCCAAAACTCTTGCATTCACCTCCCTGACAACCCCATCCATAAACAGATTAAACAACCATGGAGACATCACACACCCCTGCCGCAAACCTACATTCACAGAGAACCAATCACTTTCCTCTCTTCCTACACGTACACATGCCTTACATCCTTGATGAAAACTTTTCACTGCTTCTAGCAACTTACCTCCCACACCATATATTCTTAATACCTTCCACAGAGAATCTCTATCAACTCTATCATGTGCCTCCTCCAGATCCATAGATGCTACATACGAATCCATCTCTTTTTCTAAGTATGTCTCACATTATTCAAAGCAAACAACTGATCCACGCAACCTCTACCACTTCTGAAACCACACTGTTCTCTCCCAACCTGGTGCTCTGTGCATGCCTTAACCCTCTCAGTCAATACCCTCCCATATAATTTACCAGGAATATATATATATATATATATATATATATATATATATATATATATATATATATATATATATATATATATATATATATATATATATTATCCCTGGGGATAGGAGAGAAAGAATACTTCTCACGTATTCCCTGCGTGTCGTAGAAGGCGACTAAAAGGGAAGGGAGCGGGGGGCTGGAAATCTTCCCCTCTCGTTTTCAATTTTCCAAAAGAAGGAACAGAGAAGGGGGCCAAGTGAGGATATTGCCTCAAAAGCTCAGTCCTCTGTTCTTAACGCTACCTCACTAACGCGGGAAATGGCGGATAGTATAAAAAAAAAATTATATATGTATATATATATATATATATGTGTGTGTGTGTGTGTGTGTGTGTGTGTGGTTGGGTGTGTGTAGCATTCAAATTAGCGGAATGGTAGTCAAACTACCTAACCAGCAGTTTCGTTAACGCCCCTCTCGCCGTATATGTGCTTACCTGCAACAGTATGTTAAGTCAGGGTTAGAGATGATTGGCTGAGGTAGAACACATGAAGGGATGTGACTGATTGGGAAGTCAAAGCGAGGTAATACACCCTGAAGCAGAGTTGGACAGACACCTGTCACACCAGACGCTGAGGCTAGCGGTTCATACCACCTACCTACGCTGCGCCAGCCAACCAGCCACCAAGAAGGTGGCCATGACCCGTATCATCTCGTGCACCTGAGTACATGTAGCTGTGGCAGGCGTCAGTGTGACGTGCGAGGTTTGTGAGTGGTTGAAACGTCAGTCTGTGACATTTCTTACGTACGACAAACTTGCCTCCAATAATCGTTAGTTTTCTCATGTTAATAAGTTCTTATTTTTTGCAACAAAGATGAATTAATGGTGTATTAATGTATCATTAGTGGTGTATTGATTAGTAAAAGTTACAAGTGTTAGTATGGATTGTAAGTAATTTGTTCAGTCGTCCTCGACCATAAGTCTTGGATTAGGATAATCTGTCTGGTCACAATTTAATATGATCCCAAATTATAAAGTTCTTATGGCTTAACGTAAAGTCACAGGGTATGGGAAAACTCTATTAAACCACAGGTTATCTATGGGAGGATTTATGTTTCATCAGCAGAGGTGTCGACTGTTGATCTGCTGTGAGCACAGGCCTCAGTGTGTTCTCCAGTCAACTGTGTCTGAGAAGACTCTCTCGTGGATGACCCCAGGATTGTGAGGAGACAAGTTAAGTCTTTGATGATGGGCTGGGAATTTCGTATTATTGTTATTATTTTTCATACATATTTGCCCATATTTCCCACATTAGCGAGGTAGCATTAAGAACAGAGGACTGAGCCTTCGAGGGAATATCCTCACTTAGCCCCCTTCTCTCTTCCTTCTTTTGGAAAATCAAAAACGGGAGGGGATTTTTATCATTATTATCATTATTATCATCATTATTATTGTTATTATTAGTATTCTATTACCATTATGATAATAAATGATGATATCATTACTATTATTATCATCATTATCATTATCATCATCACATAGCCTCAGAACCCCTTTTCCAGGGGTTCTTGTAACTGAGAGGCTGCGCTACAATAGGTAACAAGGAAAGGTTGCATTATGTTCATCTACGAGATGATACTCATATGTTACAACCTGACCGATGGTGACTTCTCATCACTCGCGGTATAACCACAGGACCAGAGTTTATGTTTAACCCATATGTCGTTCTTGCTTGTGGTTGAAGCAGGTCATCAGGGAGGGTGATGCAAGGTGGGAACGGGACCTTCTCTGTCCTCACTGCAGGAGACACCTCATGAAGCCTCAGATATGAGGCGTGGAATTAAAGGTGCTCTTGCTGAGGGTTTGAGGCAGGTCACCAGGGTACGAGAGCTAATGAAGGCGCCTCGGTCCCTTCTGCGGGAGACAACTTTATCATTTTCTTATTTCCTAAGTTGGCAGAGACGACATGGATAACGGAATTCCATAGTCAAGGCCATCTCATGAGAGCTCTCTCTCTCTCTCTCTCTCTCTCTCTCTCTCTCTCTCTCTCTCTCTCTCTCTCTCTCTCTCTCTCTCTCTCTCTCTCTCTCTCTCTCTTTACATATATTATTATTATCATTATCATTTTGCTTTGTCGCTGTCTCCCGCGATAGCGAGGTAGCGCAAGGAAACAGACGAAAGAATGGCCCAACCCACCCACATACACATGTATATACATACACAACAACACAGGCAAATATACATACCTATACATCTCAACGTATACATATATATACACACACACACATATATATATATACAGATGTACATAACTCATACTGCCTGCCTTTATTCATTCCCATCGCCACCTCGCAACACATGAAATAACAACCCCTTTCCCCTTATGTGTGCGAAGTAGCGCTAGGAAAAGACAACAAAGGCCCCATTCGTTCACACTCAGTTTCTAGCTGTCATGTAATAATGCACCGAAACCAAAGCTCCCTTTCCACATCCAGGCCCCACACAACTTTCCATGGTTTACCCCAGACGCTTCACATGCCCTGGTTCAATCCATTGACAGCATGTCGATCCCGGTATACCACATCGTTCCAATTCACTCTATTCCTTGAACGCCTTTCACCCTCCTGCATGTTCAGGCCCCGATCACTCAAAATCTTTTTCACTCCATCTTTCCACCTCCAACTTGGTCTCCCACCTCTCCTCATTCTCTCCACCTACGACACATATATCATCTTTGTCAATCTTTCTTCACTCATTCTCTCCATGTAACCAAACCATTTCAAAACACAAGAATATATGTGTGGGAGGTAAGTTGTTAGAAGCAGTGAAAAGTTTTTATCGAGGATGTAAGGCATGTGTACGTGTATGAAGAGAGGAGAGTGATTGGTTGTCAGTGACTGTAGTTTTGCGGCAGGAGTGTGTGATGTCTCCATGATTGTTTAATTTGTTTATGGAGGGGGTTGTTAGGGAGGTGAATGCAAGGGTTTTCGAAAGAGGTGCAAGTATGCAGTCTGTTGTGGATGAGAGAGCTTGGGAAGTGAGTCAGTTGTGGTGGTTGAATCGGGTGAGAAATTGCAGAAGCTGGTGACTGAGTTTGGTAAAGTGTGTGAAAGAAGAAAGATAAGAGTAAATATGAATAAGAGCAATGTTATTTGGTACAGTTGGGTTGAGGGAAAAGTCAATTGGGAGGTAAGTTTGAATGGAGAAAAACTGGTGGAAGGGAAATGTTTTAGATATCTGGGAGTGGATTTGACAGCCGATGGAACCATGGAAGCGGAAGTGAATCATAGGGTGGGGGAGGGAGCGAAAGTTCTGGGAACGTTTAAAAAATGTGTGCAAGTCGAGAACGTTATCTTGGAAAGCAAAAATGGATATGTTTGAAGGAATAGTGGTTCCAACAATGTTATATGGTTGCGAGGCGTGGGCTATAGATAGAATCGTGCGGAGGAGGGTGGATGTGCTGGAAATGAGATGTATGACGACAATATGTGGTGTGAGGTGGTTTGATCAAGTAAGTAATGAAAAGGTACGAGAGATGTGTGGTAGTAAAAAGAGTGTGGTTGAGAGAGCAGAAGAGGGTGTTTTGAAATGGTTTGGTCACATGGAGAGAATGAGTGAGGAAAGATTGACAAGAGGATATATGTGTCAGAGGTGGAGGGAACGAAGAGAAATGGGAGACCAAATTGGAGGTGGAAAGATGTAGTGAAAAATATTTTGAGTGATCAGGGCCTGAACATGAAGGAGGGTGAAAGGCGTGCAAGGAACAAAGTGAATTGTAACGATGTGGTATACCGGGGTCGACGTGCTGTCAACCAGGGCATGTGAATCGCCTGGGGTAAACAATGGAAAGTTCTCTGGGGCCTGGATGTGGAAAGGAAGCTGTGGCCTTTGTTGTCTTTTCCTAGCGCTACCTCGCACATATGCGGGGGGAAAGGTTTTTTCATTTCATGTTTAGCGGGGTGGCGACGAGAATGAATAAGGGCAGACAGTATGAATTATGTACATGTGTATATAAGTATATGTCTGTGTGTGTATATATATATATATATGTATACGTTCAGATGTATAGGTATCTATATATGCGTGTGTGGACGTGTATGTATATACATGTGTATATGGGTGGGTTGGACCATTCTTTCGTCTGTTCCCTTGCTCTAACTCGCTAACGACTGAGACAGCGACAAAGTATAATACATAGAATATATATATTCAGTGAAGGGCGCAAATGGGGAGGTGATAACAAGTAGTGGTGATGTGAGAAGGAGATTGAGTGAGTATTTTGAAGGTTTGTTCAATGGTTTTAATGATAGAGTGGCAGATATAGGGTGTTTTGGTCGAGGTGGTGTGCAAAGTGAGAGGATTAGGGAAAATGATTTAGTAAACAGAGAAAAGGTAGTAAAAGCTTTGCGGAAGATGAAAGCCGGCAAGGCAGCAGGTTCGGATGGTATTGCAGTGGAATTTATTAAAAAAGGGGGTGACTGTATTATTGACTGGTTGGTAAGGTTATATAATGTATGTATGACTCATGGTAAGGTGCCTGAGGATTGGCGGAATGCGTGCATAGTGCCATTGTACAAAGGCAAAGGGGATAAGAGTGAGTGCTCAAATTACAGAGGTATAAGTTTGTTGAGTATTCCTGGTAAATTATATGGGAGGGTATTGATTGAGAGGGTGAAGGCATGTACAGAGCATCAGATTGGGGAAGAGCAGTGTGGTTTCAGAAGTGGTAGAGGATGTGTGGATCAGGTGTTTGCTTTGAAGAATGTATGTGAGAAATACTTAGAAAAGCAAATGGATTTGTATGTAGCATTTATAGATCTGGAGAAGGCATATGATAGAGTTGATAGAGATTCTTTGTGGAAGGTATTAAGAATATATGGTGTGGGAGGCAAGTTGTTAGAAGCAGTGAAAAGTTTTTATCGAGGATGTAAGGCATGTGTACGTGTAGGAAGAGAGGAAAGTGATTGGTTCTCAGTGAATGTAGGTTTGCGGCAGGGGTGTGTGATGTCTCCATGGTTGTTTAATTTGTTTATGGATGGGGTTGTTAGGGAGGTGAATGCAAGAGTTTTGGAAAGAGGGGCAAGTATGCAGTCTGTTGTGGATGAGAGAGCTTGGGAAGTGAGTCAGTTGTTGTTAGCTGATGATACAGCGCTGGTGGCTGATTCATGTGAGAAACTGCAGAAGCTGGTGACTGAGTTTGGTAAAGTGTGTGAAAGAAGAAAGTTAAGAGTAAATGTGAATAAGAGCAGGGTTATTAGGTACAGTAGGGTTGAGGGTCAAGTCAATTGGGAGGCAAGTTTGAATGGAGAAAAACTGTAGGAAGTAAAGTGTTTTAGATATCTGGGAGTGGATCTGGCAGCGGATGGAACCATGGAAGCGGAAGTGGATCATGGGGTGGGGGAGGGGGCGAAAATCCTGGGAGCCTTGAAGAATGTGTGGAAGTCGAGAACATTATCTCGCAAAGCAAAAATGGGTATGTTTGAAGGAATAATGGTTCCAACAATGTTGTATGGTTGCGAGGCGTGGGCTATGGATGCAGTTGTGTGCAGGAGGATGGATGTGCTAGAAATGAGATGTTTGAGGACAATGTGTGGTGTGAGGTGGTTTGATCGAGCAAGTAACGTAAGGGTAAGAGAGATGTGTGGAAATAAAAAGAGCGTGGTTGAGAGAGCAGAAGAGGGTGTTTTGAAATGGTTTGGGCACATGGAGAGAATGAGTGAGGAAAGATTGACCAAGAGGATATATGTGTCGGAGGTGGAGGAACGAGGAGAAGTGGGAGACCAAATTGGAGGTGCGAAGATGGAGTGAAAAAGATTTTGTGTGATCGGGGCCTGAACATGCAGGAGGGTGAAAGGAGGGCAAGGAATAGAGTGAATTGGATCGATGTGGTATACCGGGGTTGACGTGCTGTCAGTGGATTGAATCAGGGTATGTGAAGCGTCTGGGGTAAACCATGGAAAGCTGTGTAGGTATGTATATTTGCGTGTGTGGACGTATGTATATATATGTGTATGGGGGTGGGTTTGGCCATTTCTTTCGTCTGTTTCCTTGCGCTACCTCGCAAACGCGGGAGACAGCGACAAAGCAAAAAAAAAAAAAAAGAAGAATATATATATATATATATATATATATATATATATATATATATATATATATATATATATATATATATATATATATATATATATATATATATATATATATTTTTTTTTTTTTTTTTTTTCTTTTTTTTTTCTTTTAAACTATTAGCCATTTCCCGCGTTAGCGAGGTAGCGTTAAGAACAGAGGACTGGGCCTTTGTGGAATATGCTCACCCGGCCCCCTCCTGTTCCTTCTTTTGGAAAATTAAAAAAAAACGAGAGGGGAGGATTTCCAGCCCCCCCTCCCTCCCCTTTTAGTCGCCCTCTACGACAAGCAGTGAATACATGGGAAGTATTCTTAATACCCAATCCCCAGGGATAATATATATATATATATATATATATATATATATATATATATATATATATATATATAATCCCTGGGGATAGGGGATTAAGAATACTTCCCACGTATTCCCTGCGTGTCGTAGAAGGCGACTAAAAGGGGTGGGAGCGGGGGGCTGGAAATCCTCCCCTCTCGTTTTTTTTTTTTTTTTTTTTTTTTTTTTTTTTTTTTTTTTTTTTTTCCAAAAGACGGAACAGAGAAGGGGGCCAGGTGAGGGTATTCCCTCAAAGGCCCAGTCCTCTGTTCTTAATGCTACCTCGCTAACGCGGGAAATGGCGAATAGTTTAAAAGAAAAAAAAAGATATATATATATATATATATATATACATATATATTTTTCTTTTTTTTTTTTTTATACTTTGTCGCTGTCTCCCGCGTTTGCGAGGTAGCGCAAGGAAACAGACGAAAGAAATGGCCCAACCCCCCCCATACACATGTACATACACACGTCCACACACACAAATATACATACCTACACAGCTTTCCATGGTTTACCCCGGACGCTTCACATGCCTTGATTCAATCCACTGACAGCACGTCAACCCCGGTATACCACATCGCTCCAATTCACTCTATTCCTTGCCCTCCTTTCACACTCCTGCATGTTCAGGCCCCGATCACACAAAATCTTTTTCACTCCATCTTTCCACCTCCAATTTGGTCTCCCTCTTCTCCTCGTTCCCTCCACCTCCGACACATATATCCTCTTGGTCAATCTTTCCTCACTCATTCTCTCCATGTGCCCAAACCATTTCAAACATCCTCTTCTGCTCTCTCAACCACGCTCTTTTTATTTCCACACATCTCTCTTACCCTTACGTTACTTACTCGATCAAACCACCTCACACCACACATTGTCCTCAAACATCTCATTTCCAGCACATCCATCCTCCTGCGCACAACTCTATCCATAGCCCACGCCTTGCAACCATACAACATTGTTGGAACCACTATTCCTTCAAACATACCCATTTTTGCTTTCCGAGATAATGTTCTCGACTTCCACACATTCTTCAAGGCTCCCAGAATTTTCGCCCCCTCCCCCACCCTATGATCCACTTCTGCTTCCATGGTTCCATCCGCTGCCAGATCCACTCCCAGATATCTAAAACACTTCACTTCCTCCAGTTTTTCTCCATTCAAACTCACCTCCCAATTGACTTGACCCTCAACCCTACTGTACCTAATAACCTTGCTCTTATTCACATTTACTCTTAACTTTCTTCTTTCACACACTTTACCATATATATATATATATATATATATATATATATATATATATATATATATATATATATATATATATATATATATATATGTATATATATATATATATATATATATATATATATATATATATATATATATATATATATATATATATATATATATATATATATATATATATATATATATATATATACTTAGAAAAACAAATGGATTTGTATGTAGCATTTATGGATCTGGAGAAGGCATATGATAGAGTTGATAGAGATGCTTTGTGGAAGGTATTAAGAATAAATGGTGTGGGTGGCAAGTTGTTGGAAGCAGTGAAAAATTTTTATCGAGGATGTAAGGCATGTGTACGTGTAGGAAGAGAGGAAAGTGATTGGTTCTCAGTGAATGTAGGTTTGCGGCAGGGGTGTGTGATATCTCCATGGTTGTTTAATTTGTTTATGGATAGGGTTGTTAGGGAGGTGAATGCAAGAGTTTTGGAAAGAGGGGCAAGAATGAAGTCTGTTGTGGATGAGAGAGCTTGGGAAGTGAGTCAATTGTTGTTCGCTGATGATACAGCACTGGTGGCTGATTCATGTGAGAAACTGCAGAAGCTGGTAACTGAGTTTGGTAAAGTGTGTGAGAGAAGAAAGTTAAGAGTAAATGTAAATAAGAGCAAGGTTATTAGGTACAGTAGGGTTGAGGGTCAAGTCAATTGGGAGGTAAGTTTGAATCGAGAAAAACTGGAGGAAGTAAAGTGTTTTAGATATCTGGGAGTGGATCTGGCAGCGGATGGAACCATGGAAGCGGAAGTGAATCATAGGGTGGGGGAGGGGGCGAAAATCCTGGGAGCCTTGAAGAATGTGTGGAAGTCGAGAACATTATCTCGGAAAGCAAAAATGGGTATATTTGAAGGAATAATGGTTCCAAAAATGTTGTATGGTTGCGAGGCGTGGGCTATGGATAGAGTTTTGGGCAGGAGGTTGGATGTGCTGGAAATGAGATGTTTGAGGACAATGTGTGGTGTGAGGTGGTTTGATCGAGTAAGTAATGTAAGGGTAAGAGAGATGTGTGGAAATAAAAAGAGCGTGGTTGAGAGAGCAGAAGAGGGTGTTTTGAAATGGTTTGGGCACATGGAGAGAATGAGTGAGGAAAGATTGACCAAGAGGATATATGTGTCGGAGGTGGAGGGAACGAGGAGAAGTGGGAGACCAAATTGGAGGTGGAAAAATGGAGTGAAAAAGATTTTGAGTGATCGGGGCCTGAACATGCAGGAGGGTGAAAGGCGGGTAAGGAATAAAGTGAATTGGATCGATGTGGTATACCAAGGTTGACGTGCTGTCAGTGGATTGAATCAGGGCATGTGAAGCGTCTGGGGTAAACCATGGAAAGCTGTGTAGGTATGTATATTTGCGTGTGTGGACGTGTATGTATGTACATGTGTATGGGAGTGGGTTGGGCCATTTCTTTCGTCTATTTCCTTGCGCTACCTCGCAAACGCGGGAGACAGCGACAAAGCAATAAAAAAATATGTATATATATATATATATATATATATATATATATATATATATATATATCGTACCAATTCATTCTATCCCGTGTACACTTTTCACCCTCCTGCATATTCTGGTCTCGATCTAACGCTGAAAATCGTTTTACTTCATCTTTCCATTTCCAATTTGGTGTGCTTATTCTCCTTGTTCTCCACTTCTGACACATATATCATCTTTGTTACCCTATTCTATCCTATTTTCTCCAGATGCCCAAACCATTTCAGCATAGCCTCTTCTACTCTTTCAGACACACACTTTGTTCTCGCTCCTCTCTTAATCTTACATAATTTACTCGATCAAACCACTTCACACTACATTCTGTCCTTATACATTTCATTTCCATCACAGACACCCTCTTGTGGACAACCATATCAATAACCCATGCCTTGCATCCCTATAATATCGCTGGGACTACTATTCCTTCAAACATTCCAATTTTTGCCCTCCCAGTTAACGTTTCCTCTTTCCAAACATCCTTCAGCGTTTCCAGAACCATCGCCTCCTCTCCCACCATATGACTCACTTCCGCTTCAATGGTTCCATCCGCTGCCAAGTCCACTCCCATATATCTAAAACACTTCATTTCCTCCAGCATCTCTCTATTCAAACTTACATCCAAATTAACTTGTCCCTCAACCCTTGCTCTTATTCACATTTACTCTCAACTTTCTTCTTTCACACTTTTCCAAATTCAGTCACCAGCTTCTGTAGTTTCTCACTGAAATCAGCCACCAGCGTTGTATCATCGGTGAACAACATCTGACTTCCCAGGCCCTCTCATCCGCAACAGACTGCATACTCGCTCCTCTCTCCAAAACTCTTATACTCATCTCCCTAACCACCCCTATCCATAAGAAAATTAAACGACCATGGTGACATCACACACCCCTGCCGTAAACCGACCTTCACTTGGAATATTTCACTCTCCTTTCTTCCTAATCGCATACATGCCTTACACCCTTGATAAATGTTTTCATTACCTCTAGCAGCTTTCCTCACACTTCTTATTCTTATAATCTTACAAAAAAGTATCTCTGTCAACCCTAACATATACCTTTTCCAGATCCATGGATGCCACATACAAATTCATCTGTATTTCTCAAACACATTCTTTAAAGCGAGCACCGGAACCACACATTCTCTATCACTTCTGAAACCACACTTCTCTTTCCCATTTCAATGCTCTGTACATGTTCTCACCCTCTCAAGCAATACCCTCCCATACAACTTTCTAGATATACTCAGAAAACCTATATCTCTAGTTTAAACTCAGCTTTATCCACCTGAACTTTATACTATGGCACTAAACATGCATTCGAGCAATCCTCAGGCACTTCACCAAGATCCACACATACATTAGATATCCTTACCAACCAATAAACAACATGGTTACCTCTAAATTAATTCAACAGCAATACCATCAACTCCAGCTGCCTTGCCTCATTTTATCGTACATAAAGCTTTCACCTCTTCCTCTTTCTTCACCAAACTACTCTCCATGATTCTCTCACTTCGATACCACCCTAACCAAAACACCTTACATCTGCCACTCTATCATCTAACACACTTAATAATCTTTCAAAATAATCACTCCATCTCCTCCTCACTACATTACTACCTGTCATTACTTCCCCTTTTGCCTCCTTCACCGATGTTCCCAATTGTCCTCTTATTTTTCGCACATTATTAACCTCCTTCCAAAACATCTTGTCATCCTCCCAAAAGTTTAATGATACTCACGCAACTCAACTCTCATTTGCTCTCTTTTTAACCCCTAAACTTTCCGCTTGACTTCTTCCGCTTTCTTTTACACATCTCCTAGTCATCTGCACTCCTTCCCTGTAAGTACCGTCCAAACGACTCTCTTTTCTCTTACACTAGCAACTTTACTTCTTCATCCCAACAATCGCTACTCTTTCTGATCTGCCCATTTCCCAGCTTTTGCATGCCACATGCATCTCTTATATATGCTATCATGCTTCCCTAAATACATTCCATTCCTCACTCACTCCCTTCGTTTCATTTACTCTCACTTGTCATTCTACACTCAATCACTCCTTGTATTTCTTCACGCGTCTTCTTTCCAATCTCACTCTCACCACTCTCTTCTCCCTGACTCTCCTGTCTTTCGAAAATCTCTACGAACCCTCGCCCTCGCCTCCACAAGACTGTGATCAAACATCCTACCAGCTGCCCTTCTCAGCACATTTACATCTAAATGTTTCTCTTTTACATGCTTAGCAATTAATATGTAGTCTCGTAATGCCGCTGACCATCTCTCCCACTCACGTACGTATACTTGTGCATATCTCTCTCTTTAAACCAGGTATTCTAAATCACCAGTCCTTTTTCAGCATACAACTTCTCAAGCTCTTCACCATTTCCATTCACAGCACAGATTATCCCATGCTCTTTACTTATACCATCAACTGCCACATTACTTACATTTGCATTTAAATCACACATCACTATAACCCGGTCTCATGCACCAAAATTGCTGGCACACTCACTCAGCTGATCCCAAAACACTTGTCTCTCTTGATATTTTTTCTTACGGCAGGTGCATCATGTCTGATTATCATCCATCTCTCTTCATCCACTTTTGGATTTACTCGCAGCAATCTAGAATCTATTCCTTAAAATCTATTCACATACTCCCAAAACCCCTACTTCAAGAGTTGTGTTATTCCTTCCTTAGCTCTTGTAATCTCAGCAATCCCTGTCTTTCCTCCCAAGACATTTCCAAATCATTTTTTGCCTTTACCGTTGAGCCTCGTTTCACTCAGAGCCAAAACATCCAGGTTCCTTTCCTCAAACATACTACCTATCTCTCCTTTCTTCTTATCTTCGTCACACCCATACACATTTAGGCACCCCAATCTGAGCCTTCGAGGAGGATGATCAACTCCTGCCTGGCTACTTTTTTTATTTCCTCTTTTGGAAATTGAAAAAATAGAAGGGGCAGGGGGGGGGGGGGATCCAGCCTCCACACGCAAGGAACGCGGAGGTGGATTTTCTTTCTCATCTACCCTATGATATATATATATATATATATATATATATATATATATATATATATATATATATATATATATATATATATAAATATTTTATCCCTGGGGATAGGGGATTAAGAATACTTCCCACGTATTCCCTGCGTGTCGTAGAAGGCGACTAAAAGGGGAGGGAGCGGGGGGCTGGAAATCCTCACCTCTCGTTTTTTTTTTGTTTTTTTTCCAAAAGAAGGAACAGAGAATTGGGCCAGGTGAGGGTATTCCCTCAAAGGCCCAGTCCTCTGTTCTTAACGCTACCTCGCTAATGCGGGAAATGGCGAATAGTTTGAAAGAAAGAAAGAATATATATATTTATGGATGGGGTTGTTAGGGAGGTGAATGCAAGAGTTTTGGAAAGAGGGGCAAGTATGAAGTCTGTTCGGGATGAGAGAGCTTGGGAAGTGAGTCAGTTGTTGTTCGCTGATGATACAGCGCTGGTGGCTGATTCATGTGAGAAACTGCAGAAGCTGGTGACTGAGTTTGGTAAAGTGTGTGAAAGTAGAAAGTTAAGAGTAAATGTGAATAAGAGCAAGGTTATTAGGTACAGTAGGGTTGAGGGTCAATTCAATTGGGAGGTGAGTTTGAATGGAGAAAAACTGGAGGAAGTGAAGTGTTTTAGATATCTGGGAGTGGATTTGGCAGCGGATGGAACCATGGAAGCGGAAGTGGATCATAGGGTGGGGGAGGGGGCGAAAATTCTGGGAGCCTTGAAGAATTTGTGGAAGTCGAGAACATTATCTCGGAAAGCAAAAATGGGTATGTTTGAAGGAATAGTGGTTCCAACAATGTTGTATGGTTGCGAGGCGTGGACTATGGATAAAGTTGTGCGCAGGAGGATGGATGTGCTGGAAATGAGATGTTTGAGGACAACGTGTGGTGTGAGGTGGTTTGATCGAGTAAGTAACGTAAGGGTAAGAGAGATGTGTGGAAATAAAAAGAGCGTGGTTGAGAGAGCAGAAGAGGGTGTTTTGAAATGGTTTGGTCACATGGAGAGAATGAGTGAGGAAAGATTGACCAAGAGGATATATATGTCGGAGGTGGAGGGAACGAGGAGAAGAGGGAGACCAAAACACCCTATATCTGCCACTCTATCATCAAACACATTCAACAAACCTTTAAAATACTCACTCCATCTCCTCACATCACCACTACTTGTTATCACCTCCCCATTAGCCCTCTTCACTTAAGTTCCCAGTTGCTCCCTTGTGTTACGCACTATATTTACCTCCTTCCAAAACATCTTTTTATTCTCCCTAAAATTTACTGATACTCTCTCACCCCAACTCTCATTTGCCCTCTTTTTCACCTCTTGCACCTTTCTCTTGACCTCCTGCCTCTTTCTTTTATATCTCTCCCACTCATTTGCATTTTTTCCCTGCAAAAATCGTCCAAATGCCTCTCTCTTCTCTTTCGCTAACAATCTTACTTCTTCATCCCACCACTCACTACCTTTTCTAATCAACCCACCTCCCACGCTTCTCATGCCACAAGCATCTTTTGCGCAAGCCATCACTGCTTCCCTAAATACATCCCATTCCTCCCCCACTACCTTTACCTCCTTTGTTTTCACCTTTTTCTATTCTGTACTCAGTCTCTCCTGGTACTTCCTCACGCAAGTCTCCTTCCCAATCTCACTTACTCTCACCACTCTCTTCTTCCCAACATTCTCTCTTCTTTTCTGAAAACCCCCACAAATCTTCACCTTCGCCTCCACAAGATGATGATAAGACATCCCTCCAGTTGCACCTCTCAGCACATTGACATCCAAAAGTCTCTCTTTCGTGCGTCTATCAATTAACACGTAATCCAATAACGCTCTCTGGCCATCTCTCCTACTTATATACGTGTACTTATGTATATCTCGCTTTTTAAACCAGGTATTCCCAATCACCAGTCCTTTTTCAGCACATAAATCCACAAGCTCTTCACCATTTCCATTTACAACACTGAACACTCCATGTATACCAATTATCCCCTCAACTGCCACATTACTCACCTTTCCATTCAAATCCCCCATCACTACAACCCGGTCTCGTACATCAAAACCACTAACACACTCATTCAGCTGCTCCCAAAACACTTGCCTCTCATGATCTTTCTTCTCATGCCCAGGTGCATATGCACCAATAATCACCCATCTCTCTCCATCAACTTTCAGTTTTGCCCATACCAATCTAGAATTTACTTCCTTACACTCTATCACATACTCCCACAACTCCTGATTCAGGAGTAGTGCTACTCCTTCCCTTGCTCTTGTCCTCTCACTAACCCCTGACTTTACTCCCAAGACATTCCCAAACCACCCTTCCCCTTTACCCTTGAGCTTCGTTTCACTCAGAGCCAAAACATCCAGGTTCCTTTCCTCAAACATACTAACTATCTCTCCTTTTTTCTCATCTTGATTACATCCACACACATTTAGACACCCCAATCTGAGCCTTCGAGGAGGATGAGCACTCCTCGCGTGACTCCTTCTTCTGTTTCCCCTTTTAGAAAGTTAAAATACAAGGAGGGGAGGGTTTTTGGCCCCCCGCTCTCGTCCCCTTTAGTCGCTTTCTTCGACACGTGAGGAATGCGTGGGAAGTATTCTTTCTCCCCTATCCTTAGGGATATATATATATATATATATATATATATATATATATATATATATATATATATATATATATAATATATATATATATATATATATGTATATATATATATATTTTTTATTATACTTTGTCGCTGTCTCCCGCGTTTGCGAGGTAGCGCAAGGAAACACACGAAAGAAATGGCCCAACCCCCCCCATACACATGTATATACATACGTCCACACACGCAAATATACATACCTACACAGCTTTCCATGGTTTACCCCAGACGCTTCACATGCCTTGATTCAATCCACTGACAGCACGTCAACCCCGGTATACCACATCGCTCCAATTCACTCTATTCCTTGCCCTCCTTTCACCCTCCTGCATGTTCAGGCCGTGATCACACAAAATCTTTTTCACTCCATCTTTCCACCTCCAATTTGGTCTCCCTCTTCTCCTCGTTCCCTCCACCTCCGACACATATATCCTCTTGGTCAATCTTTCCTCACTCATTCTCTCCTTGTGCCCAAACCACTTCAAAACACCCTCTTCTGCTCTCTCAACCACGCTCTTTTTATTTCCACACATCTCTCTTACCCTTACGTTACTCACTCGATCAAACCACCTCACACCACACATTGTCCTCAAACATCTCATTTCCAGCACATCCATCCTCCTGCGCACAACTCTATCCATAGCCCACGCCTCGCAACCATACAACATTGTTGGAAACACTATTCCTTCAAACATACCCATTTTTGCTTTCCGAGATAATGTTCTCGACTTCCACACATTCTTCAAGGCCCCCAGAATTTTCGCCCCCTCCCCCACCCTATGATCCACTTCCGCTTCCATGGTTCCATCCGCTGCCAGATCCACTCCCAGATATCTAAAACACTTCACTTCCTCCAGTTTTTCTCCATTCAAACTCACCTCCCAATTGACTTGACCCTCAACCCTACTGTACCTAATAACCTTGCTCTTATTCACATTTGCTCTTAACTTTCTTCTTCCACACTCTTTACCAAACTCACTCACCAGCTTCTGCAGTTTCTCACATGAATCAGCCACCAGCGCTGTATCATCAGCGAACAACAACTGACTCACTTCCCAAGCTCTCTCATCCCCAACTGACTTCATACTTGCCCCTCTTTCCAAAACTCTTGTATTTACCTCCCTAACAACCCCATCCATAAACAAATTAAACAACCATGGAGACATCACACACCCCATATATATATATATATATATATATATATATACAAAGCTCCATCAGCCAGGATCGAACCTGGGACCCCTTGTGCAAGAGGCAGGATTGCCTTAGCCTAGCGCTTAGCATGCCTGCCTCTTGCACAAGGCGTCCCAGGTTCGATCCTGGCTGATGGAGCTTTGTATGTTCTATGAAGGTGCGCGTTCATATACACTTTATTCGTATATGTATGTATATATGTATAATGAAAAGGATCACAGTTTTACGCGTGATCAAGTATATTCCTATGAGTCCACGGGGGAAATGAAATACGATAAGTTCCTAAGTGCACTTTCGAGTAATAATCACACCATCACGGAGACACGAGAGAGAAATATACCAGTCAATTGTTACACAACGAAGAGACGTAGCTAGCGCACCATGTGGTAAACGTTCGATTGTCCAAGACAATCTTGGACAATCGCATGTTTACCAAATGCCGCAGTAGCTACGTTTCTTCGTTGTATATCAAGTGGCTGTTATATTTCTCTCTTGTGTCTCCGCTGATGTGATTATTTCACGAAAGTGCACTTGGGAACTAATCGTGCTTCAGTTTCTCCGTGGACTCATAGGGATGTATATATAATTAACACATAATGCAACAACGCTCTCTGGTTATCTCTCCTGCTTACATGTGTATACTTGTGTGTGTCTGTTTTTAAACCAGGTATTCCCAATCACCAATCCTTTTTCAGCAGACAAATCCCTGGGGATAGGGGATAGGGGAGAAAGTATACTTCCCACGTATTCCCTGCGTGTCGTAGAAGGCAACTAAAAGGGAAGGGAGCGGGGGGCTGGAAATCCTCCCTCTCGTTTTTTTTTTTTGATTTTCCAAAAGAAGGAACAGAGAAGGGGGCCAGGTGAGGATATTCCCTCAAAGGCCCAGTCCTCTGCTCTTAACGCTACCTCGCTATCGCGGGAAATGGCGAATAGTATGAAAAAAAAACACATATATATATATATATATATATATATATATATATATATATATATATATATATATATATATATATATATATATATATATATATATATATATATATATATATATATATATATATATATATATATATATTATCCCTGGGGATAGGGGAGAAAGAATACTTCCCACGTATTCCCTGCGTGTCGTAGAAGGCGACTAAAAGGGGAGGGAGCGTGGGGCTGGAAATCCTCCCCTCTCTTTTTTTTTTTTTTATTTTCCAAAAGAAGGAACAGAGAAGGGGGCCAGGTGAGGATATTCCCTCAAAGGCCCAGTCTTCTGTTCTTAATGCTACCTCGCTAACGCGGAAAATGGCAAATAGTTTGAAAGAAAGAATATATATATATATATATATATATATATATATATATATATATATATATATATATATATATATATATATATATATATATATATATATATATATATATATATATATATAAATTTTTTTTTTTTTTTTTTTTTTTTTTTGCTTTGTCGCTGTCTCCCGCATTTGCGAGGTAGCGCAAGGAAACAGACGAAAGAAATGGCTCAACCCACCCCCATACACATGTATATACATACGTCCACACACGCAAATATACATACCTACACAACTTTCCATGGTTTACCCCAGACGCTTCACATGCCCTGATTCAATCCACTGACAGCACGTCAACCCCGGTATACCACATCGCTCCAATTCACTCTATTCCTTGCCCTCCTTTCACCCTCCTGCATGTTCAGGCCCCGATCACACAAAATCTTTTTCACTCCATCTTTCCACCTTCAATTTGGTCTCCCTCTTCTCCTCGTTCCCTCCACCTCCGACACATATATCCTCTTGGTCAATCTTTCCTCACTCATTCTCTCCATGTGCCCAAACCATTTCAAAACACCCTCTTCTGCTCTCTCAACTACGCTCTTTTTATTTCCACACATCTCTCTTACCCTTACGTTACTCACTCGATCAAACCACCTCACACCACACATTGTCCTCAAACATCTCATTTCCAGCACATCCATCCTCCTGCGCACAACTCTATCCATAGCCCACGCCTCGCAACCATACAACATTGTTGGAACCACTATTCCTTCAAACATACCCATTTTTGCTTTCCGAGATAATGTTCTCGACTTCCACACATTCTTCAAGGCCCCCAGAATTTTCGCCCCCTCTCCCACCCTATGATCCACTTCCGCTTCCATGGTTCCATCCGCTGCCAGATCCAGTCCCAGATATCTAAAACACTTTACTTCCTCCAGTTTTTCTCCATTCAAACTCACCTCCCAATTGACTTGATCCTCAATCCTACTGTACCTAATAACCTTGCTCTTATTCACATTTACTCTTAGCTTTCTTCTTCCACACACTTTACCAAACTCAGTCACCAGCTTCTGCAGTTTCTCACATGAATCAGCCACCAGCGCTGTATCATCAGCGAACAACAACTGACTCACTTCCCAAGCTCGCTCATCCCCAACAGACTTCATACTTGCCCCTCTTTCCAAAACTCTTGCATTTACCTCCCTAACAACCCCATCCATAAACAAATTGAACAACCATGGAGACATCACACACCCCTGCCGCAAACCTACATTCACTGAGAACCAATCACTTTCCTCTCTTCCTACACGTACACATGCCTTACATCCTCGATAAAAACTTTTCACTGCTTCTAACAACTTGCCTCCCACACCATATATTCTTAATACCTTCCACAGAGCATCTCTATCAACTCTATCATATGCCTTCTCCAGATCCATAAATGCTACATACAAATCCATTTGCTTTTCTAAGTATTTCTCACATACATTCTTCAAAGCAAACACCTGATCCACACATCCTCTACCACTTCTGAAACCACACTGCTCTTCCCCAGTCTGATGCTCTGTACATGCCTTCACCCTCTCAATCAATACCCTCCCATATAATTTACCAGGAATACTCAACAAACTTATACCTCTGTAATTTGAGCACTCAAATATATATATATATATATATATATATATATACGTATATACGTATACGTTGAAAGGCATAGGTATGTGTATATGCGTGTGTGGACGTTTATGTATATGCATTGGTATGTGGGTGGGTTGTGCCATTCTTTCGTCTGTTTCCTTGCGCTACCTCGCTAACGCGGGAGACAGCGACAAAGTATGATATTATGATAGATAAATGAATAAATATATATACCCATACTGATGCCAAGTACCAATTCAATAGTTCATCCCATATAGAAGGATGAACAGCTGGGATAACTATGGACCGGCTACCATGCCTAGGATTCGAACTCATGTGAACTCGACCCAGAATGGCTGTTGAATAGGTCATGGTCAGCATGGCTAACCGTTACACCACGAAGGTCTATTATGTGTCAGCTCTGTTCTAACATATCGTGCTGGAATGCTTATGTGAGACGTCGGGAAACTCCATATCTGACGCATTTACCACGAGTCGCGCAACTGCTGCCTGGAGGAGGTGTCTGTAGTAGTTACAGTCTATTTGTATTCTAGCCAAACATCTTGTAGCAGTAGTGTGTCTGACGCCACTGGACGATGTTCCTCTCCTCTCCTTGGCCTGGAAAATCCTCTGGAATTCAAATAACTTGGAGCAAAAGGCTACCATTCCTACTTATGCAATATGGATGATTAATTGCTCACGAAGTTCATGGAGCTTTTGCATGGGCAGTAAGAAATTCTTCTCACTTATCCATAAAACTAAACATGAGAGAGAATTACGTCCCTGATATCATATCTCTCATCTCTCATCATTGCTAGAAGCATATTCACCCAGGATGGGCGAAGCACCTGATAAGTTCGTTGATAAAACCAATGATTTCCTCACTTCTGTTGATAGATACCGAGATATGATGACCTTTCCCAGATGCTGTGATCCATCCATTAAATACATGTTTGTCTTATCTTAATATGGAGCCACATTAGTGCACACGGAAGTATTCATAGGTACGTCAATGTACGTGCTTTATTTCAAGTAATTAAAGAATGGGATACGACTATCAAAGAGAAAACGAAATGGCATATACAATCACGAGGCCAAATAATTCTAATGTGACTCCTCATTATGACTACTCGCTTAAATGTAATTTCAGGTCGAAATAATTCCCCTAAATCGTTTAGTTCACGTGGAGTGATGAACTGCCGGACCTGTATGTCATGAAATGCAATCACACCGTCACTGCTGGATGAGGATTTATGGAAATACATGACTAATTGTCAATCAGCCACGACTACACGTGATCTACATATGTTCAATGTGTGTAGACTTCGTAATGGTCATACTCGTTAATCAAGGATAGATCGCATATACAGTTATGCCGTTTCCGAGGACAAGTAATGACTGGTAAAATGACTTTAATCAAAATATTGTATTAGACTTAGGAGCACACACGTGTTCTGTGTGTGTGTGTGTGTGTGTGTGTGTGTGTGTGTTTTGATATATTTTTACTGTGCGGGGATGGAGTTCTTCGTTCGTTGTACCATATATATCTTGAACTTTCTCTAGAATCATACGATATTTCTCGCTTGTGTGTGTTGTCCACATCTCCAGTTTCAACATTCGGTATCTTCCATTTATCCGTCACTCTAGTGTAACACAAGTGCTGACTGACATCTTCTATAAACATGTTTCTTGCTTAGTGTCATACTATGGACTCTGGTTGTTATAGCCCTACATATT